>NW_022196914.1:25842120-25861762 GCF_008632895.1 Mastomys coucha | reverse complement strand
AGGCTCACAGCCATCCATTGGACTGAGCACAGGGTCCCCAATGAAGGAGCTAGAGAAAGGACCTAAGAAGCTGAAGGGTTTGCAGCCCCTGAGGAGAAACAACAATATGAACTAACTAGTACCCTCAGAGATCCCAGGGACTAAAACACCAACCAAAGAGTACACATGGCGGGACCAATGGCTCCAGCAGCATATGTAGCAGAGGATGGCCAAGTTGGTCATCAATGGGAGGAGAGGACCTTGGCCCGTTTAGGGTTCTATGTCTCAGTGTAGGGAAATGCCAGGGCCAGGAAGTATAAGAGGGTGGATTGGTGAGCAGGGGGAGGAGGGAAGGGTACAGGGTTGTTTTTGGCCTTTTGTTTTTTTTTAAATTTATTATTTTTTCAGAGGGGAAAACTGGGAAAGGAGATATCATATGACATGTAAATAAAGAAAATATCTAAACAAAACAAAACAAAACAACAACAACAACAAAAAAAAACTTCTAGAAGCCAGATTTATAGATCAATAAAAATTCTCAATTCACAAGATGCCCACACAATATTTTCAGAGTCAACTGATAATGATACAAGCTGCCCACCTAGATTATACAAGTTATCTCAATTATTCTATCCCTATAGGGTATTATAGCTACCTATGGCTATTGAAACCACATGGAATCTGAACCATTTTCCTCCTCCTCTTCTGTGTCGCTCCCTATCTCTGCAACTCTTAGTTCCAATCACAGGCTTGTTGTTGTATTAATATTTAAATTAATTAGACAGGGACAATTCCAAGGGACCAAAAGGAATACTGCTCTACTCTCCAACAAAGATGAAAACGGCCATTGTTATTCCATCTCTGAGCCCACAGACTAACTTTGATCATCCCTTCGTTCGTTTGAGTAAAATGTGGACCTCTTCCCAGCAATGGTTTCCACCCCGGCTTCCTCATCAGTCCCAAAGAAATGTGGGAAGGAGACTATTAGCCACACTGACTGTGCATCAAGAACCTGCGTCAGACATAGCATACCCTGACTTTGATGTCATAGGGAATCTGCGGTGGTATCGTGTAAGCAGTGTGGTCAAACGAAATCTTATCCTGCCCTCTGAAGTCATTCTTCCTTGGTGTCTAGAAGCACAAAGCCCTTCCTTTCCTTGCCCCAACTGTGACTCACTCATTAAACTTCAAACATTGAACACATGATGTGCAGATTTGATGTTGAGACCCTAGCTAACCATATTTCATTCACATATTGACAAGTAGCTAATGAACACCCACCACCTGCCAGATGATGTCTGAGGAGAACACGCACTCCGAACCCCTTCAGTAGCCCAGACAGACTCTGCCCACGCTGACAGTCTAGAGAGGGTGCAGCGATATAAACAGGCAATTACAACCTTGTGAAATATGAACTGAGATCAATTATTACTCAAACTAGCCCCAGCGCCCACAGGGAATTCTTTCTTTTGGAATCAGCTCCTCTCAGGATTTTTCTGTAGCTCTGGGTCTTCAAACAGTTTCGTGCCAACTGTTCAATGGTATTATTCATAGCTGCCAGAACTTGAAGTCTGTTACAACTAGATGGTTTCTATTCTAATTCTCCCCTTCCAGCTGGTCTATCGACCACCTCGGATGCACCTGCCTCTGTTTTTCTCCAGCTCTCTAGCAGACACTGAAAAAAATATAAATTACAGTCACTCAAGTCTTAGACATATGTAGCAAATTTCTGCATTCACTTTATCCATGGTAACAGTACTCTGTGCCTGATCAAGAACATTTCTTTTTTTAGTAAAATCAACTATGATTTTTTTAAGAAACACTTTTTAATTTAATTTTATTTATTGTGTACAGGTGTTCACTCTTTATTGATATCTGTCTGAATACTACATATATTCTGGGCATTTGCAGAGTCTAGAAGAGGGCTTTAGATTCCTTGGGACTAAAGTTACAGATGGTTGTGTCCCATCATGTGTGTGCTAAGAATTGAACTTATATCCTCTGGAAAAACAACTCATGTTCTTAACTGATGATCTGTCTCCTGAGCTGAAGATGAACTATTAAATTTCATCATCTATAACCTCCATGCTCTATGTGTCTATATGAATCCTGAAAATTACATGTGTTCCCATGTGCAATTATTTTCATTTAAGAATAAATTTATCATCTTTATGTAACTCATAGTAAGAACTCAGTTAACATTTGTTTTAAATTCTGTCGATAGTTATGAAACAAGATTATGAAATTCACAATATGCAATTATACAAGTTAATTATAAACAGCTATACATCAGGGTAGGTCAGCATTTTGCCCCATATGATGTCCATAAAAATATGAAGGAACTTACGATTTTCAGAGCTGTGGCAGCTCCAAATTTCAGGTAAAGCAACCAAGTCTTTCACTTTGCATGACTAAAAACCAGGGCCATTATCAATATTATGTCAAACGAATATGAGGAGTTCTTTAAAAAATGATATTGGATAAGCTTCAAGTAAGATAGTGGACTAGAAGCTTCTGACAGGTGACATAGTGAATGAGAGTCGAACACATTTTTAAAATAAAAAAGAACTTTCCAAAGAGATAAAATTGACAAAAATTCACAAAAATTAATAAAAGACCAGCTAAAAATGGAGAAAGACAGGAGAGAGGAAGATGGAAAATGGAACACAGCTCAGGCTGCCTAGTTCTCTGGTGAGCAAAGAAACAGGAACTTCATCCAAAAGGCAGAGGAGGAAGACTAGAGAAAGTCAATTACATTATACACTCAGGACCAGCTCATAGCCCAGATGCAGGTGTGGAGAGACAGAAAAGCAAATGCTGGCAAAGAGACTGGACTTCAGTAAGCAACTGTAAAGGGAAAAAGGACCTACCCTCAGGTGCCAGAGTTGAACCTCAGCAACAAAGAACTACCTTGGAAGTTGGTAAGGTTTAACCTGGGGTCATCAAGTGGCTCAGTCTTCTGGAACTACTTATCCCATCATACATTTCTGTGGTATCCAGAAATTGTGAAGTCCCAGTGGAGAGCTGCAAATGTGCAGTGAAATTCTTCCATGGGGTGATAATACTTACAAGGTACAAGAAGTATGATGATAAAGCTTGCACAAGCAGGGGTACAAGGGCTGTGGTTGCTTCCTCCACCTGTAAATATTTGGGAGAGATGACCTAGCTAGAATATTTGCCATTCTACCCAGCTAGAACATTTGTGACTATGATCTGGGAAGTTTGGAGGTCGTGAGAGAACCTTGCCAGCCTATAGACGATAGAGTGTAGGTGGTCAACAGAAAACATTGACAGGCAAAGGATGGAACGAACTACCGTGAAAACAGTTCTGATACACAGCAGACACTTGTCCAACACATGCTCAAAATCAGAATAAAGCACTGGAGTCATGGGGAATTGGACTGTGGTTATAACATGCCACATAAGCAAGAAAACCAGAGTTGAGATTCCCCAGAACAAGTGAATGAGGTGAGAATGGAAGTTCATCTGTAACTCCAGCTTCAGAAAGCAGAGATGGGAGACCTTTCAAGCAAGCTGGCTAGAGAGACTATGAATGATATGGAGCCTGGTTTTCATTTGTTTGTTTACATTGCCTAATGTTTTCAAACGCCTCCCTTACTGATCCTCTGGGTTTCATTGGATTGGTTATAGCATATCCCTTTTTATTTTGAACTTAATATGAGTCTTCTTTTTCTTTTGGTTAGTGTAGCTAAAAGTATGTTAATTTGCTCACTTTTTCAATGATCCAACTCTTTGTTTGACTGATCCTATGCACTGTTCTTTTAAGTTGTATTTCATTTATCTGTGCCCTTACGTGGATTATTTCTGGTTACCCAGGCTGTAGGGTTTGACATGTTCAGGTTTTTCTAAGAACTCGAGATGCATCAGTAGGTTATTGACTTAAGATCTGCCTAAGTTTTTAATGTAAGCATTTATAGGCACAAACTTTTATTTTAGAACTGTCTTAAGTATATCCTAAAGATTCTTATACATTATACATTTTTACTTAGTTCCATGGATTTAAATTTCACTCCATATTCTCACAATAACCCACCAACTGATCACGCGATACCTACACCACAAATCAATAGTAACAAAACAACATAGTACTGTCACCAAAAAATTGTAAACATATAAAATAGAGGACCCAGAAATAAATAAACTGACACAGACATCATAGTCACCTATTTGCTAGATAATATCAAAAAACAAATATTATAAAAAAACAATTAAAAAAGCACCAGAATTTAGTACATAGAGAAATTCATATGTAATCAATTAACAAGATTTATATCTTTCATCCTGTTCAAAATCAATTCAAAATGAATCAAAGACCTATATGTATAATCTGAAAGCCTGAAATTACTAGAGAAAAATATAAGCAAAATACATCAAGATTTAGGTATAGGTATAGAATTCCTGAAAAGAAGTCCAACAATATAGGAAACATTCCCAGATATTTACAAAAGGGATTGAATTAAATTAGAAAGCTGTTCTACAGAAAAATAAACAATAAACAAAGGGAAATGACAGCCGACATAATAGAAACACACTCACAATTATACACCCAAAAGGATATTCATATCTAAAATCAACAAAGAACTAAAAACAATTAAATCCACACATAACCTCCAATTCGGTAAGTTCTCTATGGAAAAAATACGAACGACAAGTAGATATTTTTCAAAAGTACTTAGCCTTCAAAAAATTAAAAATCTAAATGATACTAGTTGTTTGTCATATCCCAGCCAGAATAACTACTATTAGGAAAATCAATCAAAAATAAAATATAAGATGTAGGGAATGAAGAATCCTTATACGTCCATGGGGACATTAATCTTTATAGCTGGTATGGAGGTTGTTAATGAGGTTCACTAGAAAGTAAAACAAACAATCGGTATATGTTGATTTTATATGTGATATGAAAGCAGATATGGTTTTGGGGTAAAGGAGGGAGAAATAATAGGGGTCAAGAAATAGATAGAGTGAAAGTGATGTTATTCTATTTCAGTTAGAAATATATTGTTTTAAAAAATGAGAGGGTTATGGGGTAAGCGTGAGCAGAGTAAAAGATATGAATGCATGCATGAAGACATCCCGATGGGACCATTTTCTATGATTAAACGAGCAGCAACTACAGAAACTCAACAAAAACTCTAAGAGCATTAGAGCCAAGAAGGTATTGATAGATATACTTAAACCACTGATAGCAGAAATGTAGTCAGAAGAAAAGCTGTTATGATTATCCCTGTGGCTAGAAATAATGAGAAAAGGTGTTCTTGGACTGTAATTCACTAAAAAGATACATTAAACATTATACCAAACTGTAAATGGTTGTGACATGTGTGGAAGCCTGGGCTTCTCAGATATGGATGCGAAGCCTGGATGCTCTCATGATCTAGGTTCCAGTGATGGCTATCTTATTTCAGTGCCTCTTGGGATAGTAAAAAAAAAAAAAAAGAAATCACATTCTAAATGTGTATTCACTAATGCCAGCACACCATTCTATTAATGATACACAGAACCACAGTGTGTTGTGTGTGTGCATGCACCCACAAACACACACACGACTTCTGAATGAGTCTTTAATGTTCTGAAGCCCAACATTCTAAACTCCAATGTGTGTAGCAAGGAAGCAGTGCAAAGCTGAGTAATCACTATTTAGAATGTGTAGACCCGAAGTGCCCATTTAAAAGTACAGATGCATGATCCAGATTTAATGAGCAATCTCTGTGCCACAATTGGATGCTACTAAGCATAAACTTTACAAATAAATGAGTCAGTTTAGAAACATGGATATCATGCCAGCAAAGAGAGTAACTGAGCCAGGGAATGTCACAGGACTCAATATATCCTGTATAACTTTCTAATTGACCCCACATAGTATTTAATCACCAGACATACAGGGGGCCTGAAGCTCTTTTCTCTGTAAGGACACAGGGATGATTCTCACTTCATAGATGTCTCACAGTTGGGTTAGGTGTACGTAATGGTATCTTGCCAAATGAACAAATGATAATGATTCAATGAATGAGTGGAAATCAAGGAGACAGTAATTATGGCCTGCAGTCAAAACAATACTCTAATAAGAGGGACGGCCTGCACTACTTTTCATTTGAAGAATAAATCTCATGCTGCGTTGCCAAATGTAAATATTCATCTTAATCATGTAGAGAATGTACTGAAGAAAGTGTTGATGCCTAAACAAGAATATCGAATCTGACCATTCTTTATACTGTAAACAGTGAGAAACCCTTATCCCCTGACCAACTTGCTATCTGAAATATAAGGATTTACACATAAGATAGCATGCATCCACTTTGTATTTCATATTTCTTAATATCTGTTGGGTTTCAGTTGTTTTGAGAGGGGGTCACTTGTAGCTGACCTCAAACTCGTGTAGCCAATGATGGCAATGAATTCCTGATCACCTTGCCACCACCCCTCAAGTGCTGGCATTCCAGGCCTGTATCTCCACATCTAGCTCCTCTTCCTTAATATAGAAGACGACCCATTTCCACTGCCTCCTGAGTCAACGTTCCATGATGTTAACTATGTTTCTGGACAGTTTACTAATGTTGCCATTTGAGCCATCGTGTTAATTTAAGTTGCTGTGATTATGACATAAGCTTAAATAATAATTAAGTATAACTACAACACTGACTTTGACGAAGGAGAAAGGCCTTCATTAAAAATGGGCATGAAGTTTGGGATGGTGTTCATATTTCTATCAAGGATTTGCTATAGCAAATTAATTTTTTCAGCTTAATCCTGAAAAATCAATCTTATAATTGTAAGTAAATGTCAAACCTTTGCCAGAAGCAATGTTTGAAAATTAAATGTGCATTGAATTAAATGTTTTAATCTGGATTACTACTTTTTAACAAATGTTGATTTATAAATTAAAAATGAACATATTTTCCACTCACTATAAAACATAATTTGCAATTACATCAATTGTGTCATGTTAGAAAAATCATTAACTTGAAAAATAACTTTGTTCCTAATGCTTATTATGAAACAAGAGTCTTTTGGAAACCAACCAAATTGTTGGTGTGCCTGTGTGTGCACATGCATTTATATACAGATATTCTACTGATTAAAATTAAAAACAACACATCATTTAAGTTAGTTAAATTCAGTATTGTCATATCACCTTAAATGAAAGCTTAATATCAGAGCAAATTTGCTCAACACTTCATTTTAGCAAAAAGAAAACCATTTTTAATGAAAGACAAACATTATGTTATATGACACATTGTTTCACAATGATGTTATATTTTGTACAGATCATCTGAAATGTAATGCAATGTATATAATATCATATATGTTCATTGTTAGCCTTAGGTAATGAAATTTATTAAAAACAAAATGTTTATATTTTTAAACCTGTAAAGTTAAATGGATGTTACAGTTAGCCAATGTCTCCTGCCTTGGTTTCTTAGTGGGCCACTACATTTGGGGTCTATATGAGTCTAGCAGGACAAACAAACCTATGGACTCACAGCACACATCATTCAAAGCTCCTCATATAACTTTCTGATGAGCCCAGCCTGCTCACAGCCTTCCATGTAAAGCATCCTGCTCTCAGAAACACAGTCTGGCTCATAATGAACTGGGTAGACACTATTAAATTCAGATGTTAGTTCAGTTCTGCTTTAGGACCTTCCAAAATCAACTCCAGGTTACTGGATAAGGGGACATTGAGGTTGCAGGTGGGATTGGGATGTTTCTTCCCATCCTGGTGTCCAGGATGGAAAGTTTATATCTGACAGTACTTACGTATCTTAGGTTGAAATTTTACAGGTCTTCATTGAATACTGTCTGAACAAAGATAACACTCATTTGCATCTGAAGCACCCACAAATAACTGAAGAGGTTTCAAAGGCTTGATACATGTCTGTCTTGTGTAGTGCAAATGTATATCTACAAATTTCCAATGTTTCCTGGGTTATTTGTTTGTTTGCTTTTCTTCCTTTCTTTCTTTTTTTCTTTTCTTTCTTCCTTTCTTTTTTTGGTCACAGGATTTCAAGGACAACTGGATTGCTTATAAAGTGAAGAAAAAAATAAATTAACTTTATAATCTAATTTTCACTTTGAAATGTAAAGTAAAGCACAACAATGGCCATGCCTTTCCTATGTTGATACTGTACAGTTCTGGTTAGCAAGACTCTAGCATACTACATCAACAGGTTGCTTATCTTCAATTTAAGAGAAGAACATGGACATCTTGGGTTAGACATGACAACAGGAAAGAAAAAAAATCATGCATTTTCATATATAATGCTCTTTAAAGTATTTTTCTAAAATGTCATTTCCCATAAACTTCAAGTGTTGCCACTATCATGCAGTGAATCAATTCAGAGGAACATGCCGTGGAGTGATCACTAGGTGCCTCATCTCATGAACGAATTGTCTGGGAGCAATCAGAAGAGTCAAAGATCCCTGCCTGTGCGCGGCTTATCGTCTTTAGAGAGAAACAAGGAGAAATGAACGAGTAAACTATGTATATCCCAGTTCCGGTTGAACTTAAAGACAGTACATGAGTAACGATTGCTCTTTAAGTGTATCGGGTCATGTTGTCCTTCCTGAAAGTATGTTACTAAGGTTACAGTAGCATTTGAGGGGTAGGAATCTAAACTTCTATATTAATCTCACTATTGCTTTCCTTGACTCATTTGTAATTCCTGTTATTCTTCTCCATTTTTGCCTGCAGGTTAAGCAGAAGATACTGTAAAACTATACTCTTGTTAAGAAGTCAGTTTGAAGATGGATCCTTTCATAAAAGGGCTAACTGGGAAACTATCCTTGGCTGACATGACATGGCCCATTTTATCTTCAAGCTCCCTACTCTATATTCTCCTTAAGAACACACTTGTTTCTCCTGCCGTGGCCAATGTTCTCTTTCACCATCAGTGACCATTACATTTGCATTGAGTTTAATATAAAAACATTGGGGATTCCATGGGTAGGGATCTAAGCAAGTCATGCAACTGAGCTTGAGAACAGCTCAGGTGTAGACGAAGTTAATACAGGAAAGTGACAGCAATGCCGAGAATTTCATTGATGATAGAGAAACAGGGGGTTCCTTGCTTTGGGTAATGCATTTGAGCATTTGAAAACCAGTGCTGAGTGAGTCTCTGCTTTATGACAAGGGGACTGGGCTTAGGATCAAACTGCCTTTTAGCACAGGGCAGCATGATCATAGAATGCCAAAACCCTACAGTAACAGAAAAATTGCAGGCATGTCAGAGAACAAATTCCTATGATAAATTAATCCTACATAGTTTTCCTTTTATGGGTGACAAAAGATTCCAAATTTCCACTATTCTACAGGATGCCACACACACAGACACACAAAGAGGCACACATGCACACATATGTACATCACCACCATCATCAACACCACCATCACCACCACCACCAACAACAACAACCCAGCAGCTATATAGTCACATTTTAAGGGCTATATTCTTCTAGAACAGATTGAAATACTAAGTTCTGCCTCATCTACCAGACCATGAGACAATTTCACAATCTGAAAGTCATCTCAGTTAATTTTTCATTTTATAAAATTAACCCTCTTCCCCCTCCACTTGTTATAAAAATGAATTCAATTATTTTTGCCCTTAGTTGGGTTTTTCATAAACTAAAATGTATATCCACTCATCCTCTATCTGGCACCTTCCTGTAACTTTCACTCCAGTATCCACTTTCTAAAAGAGTCCACATCTGTTTTGGAACAAGGATTTTACTATGTATTTTAACTAAAATTCAACAGGAACTCTAGAATGCAGCTATAATTTTCACTCTTTACTGCAAATCAATGAAGGTCACATTTATTTACTGATCCGGAGAAATCCTACAACAATATGCATAATTATTTGAATGTATAATCAAATATGGCTATGAGATAATTGCTAACAACACAGAATTTCCATTCTAAGCATTTTTCTTTATGCTTGTTAATGTATCTTGCATTTATATTTTAGAGACTAATTTTGATTCTATGTAAATTTTGTCTGCCTGTCTGTATGTATGTATATACATATATATGTATGCACACCACATATAAGCAGTGCACATAGAAGCCAGAAAAGGGCACAAGATGTCCTAAACTCAAGTTACAGAAAGGTAGTAAACCACCATGTTGGTGCTGGGAATTGGACCTGGGTCATCTCCAAGAAGTTGAACAGAAGAAGAGAAACAGCCAGTTTCTTAACTCTGAGCCTTCTCTCCAGACCCCTGGCCTCTTCTGTCTTCATGTTCTTGTTCCATTGGTGTAAAATGTCATTTTGAGAATGATAAAATTCAAATGTTCAGGGCCAAGTCAAGTCACTCCCAACATATTTTAACTCGTGACAAAGCAGATTTTCAAGAAGCATTGAATTCATCTATATTTTCAAACTGTACACATTTTTTTGTACCTATAGAGAATGATCTGAAATCCTATGTAAGAAAATGAAGACACCTTTATATCACAGAATACTGAGTGTCCAATGGAGATGCATTTATTAAAAGCTGTGGGAGCTGATGGAAGTCCAAGTCTACGTGGGTGGGGCACCATTGAGGGATGGAAACATTTACATTTAGATTGTTGCTAATTTACACAGTTCTTTAACATGGAACCTGTTATAGAACATAGACATGTCAAAAGTTTACATTAAAGTTTGTAACAATGACAATTGCATGCAGACATGTGGAGGAAGCTATAAAGAGCATACAATAAAGTAATGCAAACAGCACCCAGCCAATGGAGAAAGAAATCCACCGAGCAATGATGAACACCTGCCAGTTAGAGCTAAGGTGTCTATTCAGTAAGAGCTAAGAGCAATCACATTCAAGCTCAATGTTTTAATGAATAAACGACAACAATCTTCCTACCCAAGCCCCTGTCTTTTCTTTGTTTGTTTTTTTGTTTGTTTGTTTGTTTTTCAAGACAGGGCTTCTCTGTATAACCCTGGCTGTCCTGGTACTTACTTTGTAGACCAGGCTGGCCTCGAACTCAGAAATCCACCTGCCTCTGCCTCCCAAGTGCCGGGATTAAAGGCGTGTGCCACCACTGCCCGGCTACTCTAAGTCAGACCACACAGTCACCCAAATGGAAAACTCATTGGGCTGAGAGTAAAATAAAATGCCAAAGGAACATGCTACACAAATAGCTTTACATATCTGGCAGTGTAGTCACAATATAGACTGTGCTTAAGTCTTCTAAATAAGATAAATGAGTCCCTCTTTGTTTTCAAGATCAATAGGAATTCAGGTGTAATTTAACACAGTAGATATGTATTACAGACATAAAAGCTATTTGAAGAATTTGTTTTGAAGCTCTTCTCTAAACTTAACAGAGTTTTGGGAACATCAGGGTTATGCTTACTAAAAGAATTCCATCTAAAAATAATACACATATACAAAATCCCTCTGCAATGAAGATTCAGGAATACAGATGAAATATTATTAAGAAGCAAGATGCCTTAGCAGAAAAAGGCATCTAGCTCTGAGCCTGAGTCTCATAAGTGTCTTCTGACTTTCACACATGGGAGGATTGCGCTTACAAAGATCAACATACAAGCAGACTAAGGAAAAATGTGATAAAAATAATATGCCTGGAAAAGTAACATGTATCCAGATGTCAAATTACATGGAAAAAAATCTATGGGTGGAAACAAAATGGAAAATAGTTTTCAAATTAATTCAAACCCATGGAGAAATGTCATTTTCTGTGGCAACAAATAACACGTGCATTAAATGTTAATTATAATTGATCTTAGTACAGAACTTTCACTGATATTTTGTAACTTACTCTGCATTGTGAACTGGGAAGATAAGCACTGTCACTAAGACTACTTTCATCATCTCATGAGCAGATGCTTATAAAAAAGATACTATCTCACAAATTCTATTTTAACTAATCGACCATTATTAAGAAATTTATCTTAGGGAAACCTAATTATAGAACAGTTATTTTTCTTGCTACACAATCAAAAGTAAGTGGACTGGGCTTCTATTTTTTTTCTATCTGCTCTATTAAACTGTACCACACTGTAAGTGGAAAGCAATGGTATTTAGCAACAGCTCTGGACAAATCAAGTATGATTTTAAATTAAAGAGCATGGCTATTAATTCCTTAGTAAACCAGGATGAAGGACTCAGCTCTCCTATTGCATGGACAATTCAGCAAATGTCCAAAGCAGGTGCTCATTTTCAGGACCACATCTGAGACGACCCTGACGTGCTTGCTACTGGGAGACTTAAACTGTCTTTTGTCAGAAAGGCAGAAAAACAAGGCCCTAGCACCAATCTTTATGCCACCAATGGAGATTATGAAATATACAGTGAACACTATGATGGGTGGGGCTGAAGGCAATATTCCATTGCAGTATCCTGCTCCCAACTAAGCTGCAAACTACACAGATCAGAGTCTATTCAAAACTTCACAAAATACAAAGAGGTTAGCCATATGAGATAATTGTCACAATGGATGGGTTGGTGCTGTCTTATGCTCTCTCCTTCTCTTATTTCAGAAAAAAAAAAGGAAAGGAAAGGGAAAGAAAGGGAAGGAGATGGAGAAAATGAGGGAAGGAGGAGGAAGGGAGGGAGGCAGAGAGAAATGGGGAGGTAGAAAGAAAGAGAGACAGAGACAGAGAGACACAGATAGAGGGACAGAACAAACATTCCCTAGGACAAGCCTGAGTTGAGGAAGAAAAAGAAGACCTGGAATGCCACTTTGATTTACATCATAGAAGCTAAATCAAACAATGCACGAACACCATAAGCTTATTAAAATCTGACTGATTCTATTATCTAAACTAGAGGGTTCCTGCTCTGTGTCTGCAGATGGGAGAAACAGTCAGGGATTCCACAATTCTGCTGATAGAGTAGGTGGGCAGTGGGAGCTCTGTAGGAACCAGTGGAGCTGAGTCCATTTGCTTACTGGATGCAAGCATACAGCTCAGTTAGGGTTCTGAATTCATGTCACACATCAGTGGAAGCACATTCTTTGCCCTGAAGGGAAGCATGATTATAATTTTTTTTAAAAAAAAGAATCAATGCTTGGGTATGCTCCAAAAACAGAATTGGACCATATGAACAAAATTACAACTCCAATAAGAAAAGTATTTCTGGGGAGTTTCAAATTTTGATTAAGGGAAGATATGGGTTCCAGGGAAGTGATGTGTATCATTTCTCCTCAATCCAACATTAAGCCTTCATTGCATTTCTTTTCAGAGAATAGATGTGTCAATAACTTGCAAGATGACTGTGGTCCTTAATAGATCCTTACAGCTTATAACATGGGAATCAACTAGCAGTAGTTAAGGAAAAAGGTATGAATGAAGGGAAGACGGACAGGTTCTAAGTGATTATTAGTATGATTGGAAAGTTTTTTTAACATAAATATAAGAATTTCATAAACTCATTAATGTTCAAAACACACAGCTGGGATACAGATGAATTAAATGTGACAAACCTGAACTGTTAACCTTCACACCCGGTTACAATGAAATAGCAAAGAAATACTGAAACACACATGTTTAGCAGAATAAAACAATGCACCCAAACAAGAGAGCAGAGAATACACACCCACAGACAAAATCCATCTGTCATCTAGAGTTAACCCCTAAATCTGAACTATAAACACAATGACCATAGAGCCTGTATAAAGCCAAGCCAAGGAAAGCACTTCTGTCCCTTTAACCATGTCCCCTTCACCAGGTTCATGGAAGCCATCTTGACACACTCCAGGAAACATCTCAGCAGATGTCCTCTCTGATCTTGCCACCTTATGATTGCTTACTAAGGGATTTCCATCAGAGCAAAGGATGGATTAAAACAGGCCCTCACTCCCAATGGTGTCTGTCTAACAGTGGTATGCAACCTACTTAGTTGACTTAGTCTCAGTCAGATGAATTCAGTGCCCTCAATTACTGGCTTTCCACGGAACTCATGGCTCCGTCCTTCAGGTTAGAAGCATAGCTACAGTGACACATATTATCTCAGTTTGCTTTCCAGATATTTCTCCATCCCCACTCTCATTCCAACCCCCCACATACAAAATTCAGAGACAAACATGAGTTCTCTGCTTCTTGTTTCCTTCGACTCAAACCCAAGATGTGATATAGCCTAATCCAACAGTATTTATTACTGAGTTGGTGCATAGATTATAAGGAATTAGGAACACCCTTTTCTGGCTATATACTCCCATGGCATTTATGATTCCATCATGCTAAAAAAAGTCAATCTGAGATACAAAGTCAAGGTGCCTTAATCCTTAGTGCAGTTGCTCATCAACTATTGCACTATACCCAAAAAGATGGAGTTTAGGAAGAAAATGGTAGCAGAGAACAAGTTCATATGAATAAACTAAAAGAAAATGCTTTATTTCCAAAATGTTATCCATTTTACATTACTTTCTTCTCATCAGAGTATGCTCATATATCATATTTAATTCTCTGTGTTAAATTAGTTCATGTATTCAGAGACAGGATGAAATACAATTCCCTTGGCCAAGACCATAACTAAAGATATTTCATCCAGTAAGAAGAGTTATCTAGAAATCAGATTTTTTTCACTTTGGCCTATAAAATATATACAACTTTTAAACAAATTCCCTCAAACTTAAAGATTTATAGAATGTGGGCTTTGAAAAGTATCCTATGAAGCAAAGCCATGCCAGGCTCATTCCATTGGGGTAATCCATTATAATCATATGGGGTCAGTATTACTTCAGCAAGGGAAATTATTCTGAATAGGAAGTAAGGTTTAAAGAGGCATGAACAATTCATAATGAGACACTGATGGTAAAACTGCTGTCTGTGGCAGTCTCTGACAATGCCTACTCTACATCATAAAGTAAATCTTGTATCCATAACAATCTTAGTGAGAACATTACTGTCCTAACATTTTAACCAGATACCAAAACACCATCTCGTAGTTATCATGCTGACTGCTACCTGGGAGATATCATGTAAAGACTCAGTAGTAAAATTCTCATACCAGAACAGGAGTTGGAGCCGAGTGTACAGAAGCTGAAATAGTTAATGTCCAGTTTGGGTAGTGTATGTGTGCAGGCAGCAAACACCAACAAGAGATTAGTGGGAGATTAAAGGACAGAATGAATCAAAATGTAGAAGAGTTAACTCAGTGACTTATCACTCATAGAACAAAGGTGTGCAGCTGCTTTCTAGAAAATTCAACATTTTGCAGTTGTAAGGTTTCTACAATAAAACTCTAAAAAAGTATTTTAAAAACACCCATAAAAATTTAAACATAAATTTCACCCAAGACTTAATTTCATATCCTCTATGTGTGAACCACTGGGTAGTTATTACTTTCAGTAATTTGTTTGAGTAGTTATTCACGTGTTTTAGCTGTTTGATTTTCTATATGTGAATTACCATATCTCCATTATACAACAGTTAGGAATCATTTCTAAACTAAGTGTCCATGTCAGGGACCTGATTATTAGCATAAGAGACACTTAAATTCACTTTGTCATGTCAGTTAAAAATATTGACATTTCTATTGAATTGAGAAAATATAAAGCCATTCAAGTTTAACTCATGATTACATTATTTTAACCATCTAATTCAGCTATACATATGCTGGAACTATGTCTTAACAATATATTACAGGAGCATAACTCTCCCTAAATAAGCAAAGAATACATTCAGCTTACTAAGAAGGACTTAGTAGGTTTTCATCAGGAGAGCAGGAGTCCTCATTTTTTTGAAGATAATAATAATGTACACTACAAACAAGCTATAGTGCAGAGGTAAGGCATTGAAGCTTTATTTTATCATCTTACAGAAACTATAAAACTGTTCAATAAGTCATTAATAATCCCTTTAGAAAACAAAACAAAACAGAATCTTGATAAAATAGAAAAAAAGTAGTTGGTCAGAAGTAAAATTACACATACCTACATTGTGTCTATTTTATTATTACAATAACTTGATCATTATATACATATACCTGCAAAAGTGTGCATGAACATTACCAGCAGGGCTCCTATTTACTTAAGTGCAACTTGAGCTTGGGATGCTCTTACCTCAGCCTCTCAGAGGCTGTAATTACACCCAACTTGGTCTATGTCTTACACTATATGTTATGCGTTTCTTCCTCTTCCTCCTCCTCTTCCTCTTCCTCCTCCTCCTCTTCCTCTTCTTCTTCTTCCTCTTCCTCCCCCTCCTCCTCTTCCTCCTTTTTCTCTTCCTCTTCCTCCTCCTCTTCCTCCTCTTCCTCCTTTTCCTCTTCCTCCCCCTCCTCCTCTTCCTCCTTTTTCTCTTCCTCTTCCTCCTCCTCCTCCTCCTCCTCCTTTTTCTCTTCCTCTTGCTCCCCCTCCTCCTTCTCTGCCTCTCTGTCTCTTCTCTTCCTCCTTTTCCTACCTCCTGCTTCTATTGTTGTTGTTGATGTTCTGGCCTGGCCTTGAATTGCTATGATGCTAGAGATAATGTTGTCCTTCTGACCCTCCCATTACTACCTACCAAGTACTAGGATTACAAGTGTGGGCCATGACATTCAGTGTATATGCTATGAAGGATCAGACCTAGGGTTTCTTACATTGGACCATATCCCTTGAACTAGAGGTTAGATTGTGGAAGAATAATAACATCTTTGGCTAAGATGGAATTTTAGTGACACATTTCAAAAGACTGCTAAACAGTGTATGAGTTGCAATTAAATTCCAGGCAATTTAACTCTAATGAGAAGGGACTCAAAGATTGTAAATAAGTAGACAGGCACTCCTGGTATGGTAGGAAATATTTTATGATGGATAATGTAGTAAAAAGCATTTAGATGGTTGCCAATCACTCCACAGCCTGGCATTCATGACTTCTAACAGTTTCCCTCTGAGAACCCTCTCTCTAGTGAAAGGTTTTTATTGAAAATAGACTGTATTTGGTCCTGTCGGCTCACCAACTTTGACAAGGCAAGCTGCTATCCTGGAGGAGGAAAACATAGCAGTAAACCAAGGGAAATCTTTAACCAATAGTGAGTAAAGGTAACAAGATCTCAATCCAACAAAGTGTTTTGTTTCTAAAATCTGTGGAGGGATTACAGACATAGATCCTTTAGTACACAAGGCTTCGGATGAAATTACAGATCCTGATTCTGACATTAAGAGAACATGAAAGAGAGGACCTACCCTAAGCCATGTTCCTGAGTCACCACAAGAAAACATTTTCTCAAAGATTTATTTTCAAGTATGCATATGCATGTGTGTCTGAGGGAGTATGTGCATATAAATGCAGTTGCTTGAAGAGGCCAAAAGAGGGCATCTGATCCCAATGGAGAAAGACGTACAATTACTTGTGAACCTGACTTGGGTACTGAGAATTGAACTCAGGTCCTCTGCAAGAGCAGTAGGCATATTTAACCAAGGAGTCACTTCTTCAGCCCCTAGTATGTTACTAAAAGTCACTAGGATATTGTTAACAATAGATTTCTCATAAGCTAGCTGCTACGTTATGATTCATATACTCTAGCTATTGACAATTTGTATTATCATTTTCTTGAATCCAAATTATATTTATAACTTTAATACTTTCATGAACAATTCAACATTCTAAATGGATGTAATTTTTGAGACTATTGGATTAAATGAGGGCTACAACTACTCACAGTAAATATTTCAAACTGACATTTAATATCCCACAAATAGCTACTAAAAAGAATGATGTAGGAAACCATTAACAACAGATAAAAACATTTTTAAATTAGTATAATTTGAAGTCTGCTGTGTGAGTGTGTCACAAAAAGTGCTATAGTCTTAATGGAAGCCTGCTCTACTCTGAAGGGAAATGGAGGAGAAATGGATCTGGGGGAAAGGGGAGGAGGGGTCGTGAGGAGTGGAGGAAGGGGAAACAGTGTTTGCATGTATTGTGTGAGAAAAGAATCCATTTTCAGTTTTAAAAAGTGTTATAGTCAATCAGGAATTTTCTTGACTTAAATTTGTTCCCATATACCCATATATTGTTGTTTTGTTTTTTTTTTTAGTTTGATCCTGAAAGTGTTACAGCTACAGAAAACACACACACATACACACACACACACACACACACACACACACACACACACAAAGCCTAATTATCATTGAATTTCATTACTGAATTGAATAAGAAATATGAGTTATTATGAAATGATCATATGTTAATCCTATCTATGCATGAGCATGGGAGATCTTTCCATCTTCTGAGAGTTGGGAAAGGGGAGGCACCCCAAGAATCAATGGGAATGACCTTAGCTGTAACTCACAGCAGTGCAGATATGGAACTTGAGGAGGCCTCCGCCTGTAGCTAGGCAGGAACCCCAGTGGAACAATAGAGACACCAACCCACCCACAAAATTTGACCCCAAATTTATACTGTCTACAAGAAATGCAGGCACTGGGGATGAAGCAGAGAATGAAGGAACAGCCTACCAATAACCACCCCAACTTGAGACCCATCCTACGGGCAAGCACCAATCCATGACACTATTAATGATACTCTGTTATGTTTGCAGATAGGAGTCTTGCATGGTTGTCCTGTTAGTAGCTCCACCCAGTAACTGACTCAAAGAGATGCAGACAACCACAGCCAAGCAGTGAATGGAGCTTGGGAACTCTTATGGAAGAACAGGGGGAAGGATCACAGACCCCAATGGGATAGAACTCCACAGGAAGACCAACAGAATCAACTAACTTGGACCCTTTGGGCTCTCTGAGAGTGGAACCATCAACCAAAGAGCATACCTGGTCACATGTAGTAGACACAGCTTGGTCTTCATCTGAGTCCCAAACAGCTGGAGCAGAGACAATGGCAAAAGCTGTTGCCTGTCTGCGGGATAGTCTTGACTTCAGTGGGAGAGAATGTGCCTAGCCTCACAGAGACTTGATATGTCAGGGTGGTGGTGGGGGTACCCAGGGGGCCCTACCCACTCAGAGGAGAAGCAGAGGGGACGTAGGGGGAACAGTTATGGTGACCAGAAGGAGGACAGTAAATGGGATGTAAAGTGAATAAAAAAATAAATGAATAAAAATTAAAGTAAAAGTTATTATTTTTAAAAAATCATATGCTCAGCTCATATATAGCATAGTTTTGTTACCAAAGTTACTGGTACACTTTGCTTTAATTTGATAAATCTTTCATGTCAGAAAGTTTGTATGAAACCCATTATGCATTGCACTGTTGAAAAGTCTTCTAGGTCATTAGGTATCACATTAGTAACAAAGCACTCAGTAGTACTTCCAGAATCACTCCGTGAGAGAGTTATGAATGGTATGTATGTGAGCATTCGTGTAACCAGTGAGATATACAACGTAAGGTTCAGTATAAACATTCTTAATAAAAAACCATTACCCAGCTAGCCTCGTATCCAAGTGTTTTAATCAGTCAGGGAACAATTGACTTCTTTTTCAAACTACTGAAGATTATTGATAATAAAGATGTAAAACAAAACAAAAAAAAGAACAACTGACAACAATTGACTAAAGAAAAACGGTGATATATTGTACGGCTTGATACACAGGAGGAAAGTGTATGAAAAGCATGGTACAGAGTGTATAATTAATAAAATAATATTAATAGAATTAATAAAATTAATAAAATACAATGATTGTATTATTTCTAGTTTCTTGAAATAGAGAATAAGCTCTGCGGTTAAAATGTGAAGTGGACTAAGT
>NW_022196914.1:25802399-25842110 GCF_008632895.1 Mastomys coucha | reverse complement strand
AAAAAAAAAAAGCATAACTACTATATCAATGGTAGTGATCACTTTGAAAGGAACTCCAATTAGTCTAAAGCAGGGAAGAAGGCTGCAAGAACTATAACAGAAGCAAACGTTTCCTGTGACCCTCAAATGACATGGCTCCAAACTGAGACATTCCTCCCTGGCTTTCTTGTTGCTGTGAGGAACAGTGCATATTCTACAGAATGCAAGGTTTTGGAAACTTGACTTCTTCCAGGGAGCAGAAACTCTCAGTCAGCTACATACTCATAAGGAGAAACATCAACACCTGGAGCATGCATTGTGGCCAGCATGTCTGAAGACAGATATAAAATGATATGTGAGATAATAATTACAAAACAGGCAAAGGACCTTCAGAGTGGTAGACATTCTGCTAAATGGGATAGCTTCCCAAGTAATAAGTACAGAGATTAATTTCAGATGACCAATGCATCAAGAAGAGACAGGAACTAACAGTTCTTCCCCTTGTATCCAAAGACACTGGGAACACTCTCTAGTTTCAAATAATAATAATAATAATAATAATAATAATAATAATAATAATAATAATAATAATAATAGATATAAGAATGTTTCCTATATACTGGCACAAAATTCAGATCTTTATATAAAATAAACTGAATAGAAATTAAGGAAGGAAAGGGTAAAATCCACTGTTTCCATTATGAAATTCAATAGTTTTTTCTAGCAGAAAAAAGACAGATGCATAGATTAATAGATCTAATTCACATTGAAAAACAAAAAATAAAAACCCACAAACTAAACTATCATATTACTACATAAAAATCACCTTGAACGGCTTTAAAAAACATGCAAATCAGGAATAAAAGGGAATATTGTCAGTCAAAGCAGATTTTCAATGGTATTAATTACGGACACAGTGCTGCTGATGAGGGTCTGAGTGTGAGCACTTAGAGATAGATATGTCAAGAGCTGTCAGTCTCACTGCTACTTAAAAGAATGAATGAGAAATCCATACTATTAAAAAATGAAAAAGGCACACTGTTTTAATGGAAGAAAATAATAGAAATTGTTCACAAACTGTACATTAGATAATTCTCTCAAAGAATCTATAAAAAGACTAGTAGAAGAACAAAGCTGCAGGACAAATCTCTCTCTTTCTCTGTCTCTGTCTCTCTCTCCCCCCTCTCTCTCTCTCACACACACATGCAAAGCCCTGTGTTTTAAATATATACTTATAATTATGAACTATATATTGAAATGAACTGAGATTATTTGCAACATTAAACGCCATGAGATATGTAAGGATGCATGCAATTGTAAGATTTACCAAAGGAAGGGTTCTAAAATAAAAGACAGTCTGTTCACATGCATGGATGAGTGTGCTGGATTCAAAGACTTATATTGGCTCTGCTGTGATTCTTTCCAAATTGATCCTCTTGGCATTCCATGCAATGCAAGTCAAAATTCAAGTAAATGTTGCCACATAAACAGAGCAGTTGATACTAAACTTCACAAGGTAAGAGAGCATCTTCTCATTGGTTTTGTTGTTGTTGTTTTTTGTGAAAGGACAGGGAAGGAGTTGGAGGACGGGGCAGGGGAAATCAGCAGCAAATTTCATCACAAGTTCCCATTCGAGACTTAAAGGAATCAAGATTTTTATCACTGTAGCATATGACACAATTTGTAAAATAAGGGTCCAATGAAAGTTCAGAAATATACACATTCACCTAGGAGGGTCAAGTGCTTTTGGACCAAGGCCTCACCATAAGGGAAGGTGTTCCCAATAACTTGAAGGTAGATTTATAATCTATCTGGACAAATTCTTAGGCAGATTTACCAAAGAATCTACTTTATACACACTCTATACACAACTAGCTTCATACTGCAAAGACTTGATATGATTGGCAAATGTTTTTACAAATCCAAATTACAAGTAAAAAGTCTTCATACACAGGACTCAAAACTCAGAACTCAGAGAAAAAATGAGAACAAAGTACACCAAAATAAAACGCCCATTCTTTTTAAGTATTCTCTCAAAAATGTAAAAGTAAGATACAGGCGGAGTGAAGATTAAACACAAACCCTTATTAGATGAGAGAAGGGATCCAGAGTAAGGATACAGAAAACAAAACCCTCCCTATAGTAAGCTTTAAGGAGAATGACTCAAAACACTGAAAAAGGATCCTGATGTGCACACCATGAAGGAAGGATGAACGTCACAGACAGCACAAAATGTTCAATATTAGTATCCATTAGAGATGGACTGAGAAACCACAATGAAATACCACAACCCGTGAGGTAGAATGAATGAAATACAAGTATAAAGGAACCACAACACGCCTTTGAAGATTCGGACAAAATAGAACCTGTTGGTATTCTTAGTAAAAACGGTAGTATGGCCAGAGATTCCAGAGGGGTATGATATACTGTCATGTATAAAGATTTGGAGGGGTATCATACACTGTCATGTATAGAAATTTGGAGGAATATGATAAACTGTTATGTGCAGAGATTTGGAAGGGTATGATACACTAGAACATACTAAATCCACCTAGAAATATGAATCCCAGGCAGGACTGCTTGGAAAACCAGGTCAGGAGGATGCCATGTTCACCTAACCTACAAGGTAAGGTTGAGGACAGTGTGGGCAAATTAGGAAAGCCCTGCCTCAAAACAAACAAACCAAAACCAATTAAAATTTGGATGACATACAGTTCCTTGGTCCAGGAGCTGTTTAGCATTTGCAGCATCCTAGGTTCAATTCCCAGTACTACACACGCAGATAAACTGTACCCAATTGATAGCACTCAGCTGAGAAAAAAACATTTGATATCTGTAAGGAAATATTTATTACAAATGTATTCATAATGTCTATACACCAGAAACAATACAAAAGCCCATTACCTAGTAAGTGGATAAGTAAGTGTGATATATTCACATACTGAATATCAATCAGATGTTTTTAACACCTCACTGGTGTACACTACAGTAAGCTGTGCATTGTAATTTCCAATGCATTATGCTGAGTGACAGGGACCCACCATTAAAAAAGCTCAATAGCATAATTCCACATACACTAAACTCTGGAAAAGAGAAATCAAGAAGACAAAAATCAGATAAGGTTCCCATGTTTGTGGAGGTTAAAGGTGACTACCAAAGAATGGAAAGGCTTTATTTTACCTTACAGTTCATAGTCTGTCCCTGAGAAAAGCTAAGGCAGGAACTTATCATGGGAATCACGTTTCCCTGACTTTCTTACCTACCTTTCTTATACTGCCCAACAACTGTGCTCAGGGTTTCCCTGACCCTAAATAGGTTGGTTCATAAGTACATTTCACCATTCATTAATTTTTATCATTAAAAACAATTGCTTGAATAAACTGGATCTGTTTGTCTCTTCATAAAGAACATCATGCGCTTTCACGTATTTAAATATTTAAACATTTTAAAGTCTAAAACTACTTTTCTAGGTGGCTAAGATAATTTGCATTCATACCAGGAAATGGGCAGGCTCGTAGACGTCCTAAGTTTCTCCAGATCATGTTAATTAGTGTTATTATTGATTTGAACCATTCTGTGAGATGCCTGAATAGAAATTCATTATGGTTTTCATTGTCATTTCCTTAAACTGTCAAGTTACTTTCAATATCTTTTCATGTATGTTATTCGTGCTGATTTATTTGTCATGTGATGTATGATTTTTCCTGAGGAGAAGTTAAGAACTATCAGTTCACCCTGGATAGGGCACAAATAACAGACCAAAGACCCTTGTCTAGCTTGGTGATCCTTTGGCTTCATTGGGACTCCTTATGGTGATCCAAGGGCGGTATAGCACTGGAAAGGGCAAACATGTATGAGTGGTAACTCACAAAAGCAACATCCCTAGAGCATTCTGCCCAATTTGTGGGTATCTCTATTGGGGAAGCTCTTTTTAGCAGTTGTCTACTACTTTTTCTAATCTTGGGGAAGGTCCTTGTCAATCTAGAAAACATCTGAGCTTTCCAAAACCTTGGAACTTTCCTTAGCTTGGTAAGTCATGTGAACCTCCTTTCTCTCTCCAAGAGGGAATACTTCAATTTGAAGAAAAGAAGATAAAACACCATAGCATACCATTTTTTGATGACATGTCATTCTGATTCCTTGTCACCATTGTCATTGACACCATCATCATTATCATAACTGTTAAATTTTGAGACAGGATCTTACTATTTGACCCATGCTGACATTAAACTCACAATACTTCTGCCTCAGCCTCCTAAAGGGCTTCAAATAGAGGCATACACCAGTACAGTAACCTTTAGACATCATTTAACTGTATTGTTTCTCACCCATGAGCTTAGTTCTTCATGAGGAGGATACCAAGTCCCTTTATGAGCAGGAAATTGCTCAGTGATCTGCTTTAACTCCATCAACACACCACCCAGAGGAAAGACTAACTTTGCTCTAGCCTATAGGCCATTTTCTTTGTCTCTTTGCCTCTAGCCCATTTATCAGTAACCTTTCCTTTAGCTATGAATATTTTCTCTCCTGTATTTTCTACAAAATCTATAGGTTTAGGTATGAAACATGTTTATTTAATTTTGTCAAATTTAAATACGGGGATTTTCTTTCATTCTCATAAACATGCTTATCAAAAACATTTGTTATTACACTTAGTGTGCCAGCAAGTTCATGAAATTCAAATGGATATAGTCATGCACAGCCATTAGTAGGGTCTTTATTCTGTTTTGATGATCTGTTTCCTTCCAGTATTAATGTGTCTTGATGACCGTACATGGTTAAAAAGCTTAACATTAGCTACTCTTATTCTTCAAACTTAATTTACTTTAACAACAGGATAGTTATGGGTTTTTTCCCCATATAATGAAGATGTTTTGTATCAGCATCTGCAAAGGCTTCTGCAAAGACAATTGCAGTAAACCCTGTAGATGGATTGACAGCACAGACTGTCAATCTCACAGCATGCAAGCAGGGTCTCTTGGTCCCTCTGCTGCGAATACTCCCAAATCCTTTCATAGGTATTTTGTAACTTCTTCAGCATATAGGTGGTTTGCTTAGAATTACATTCATACATTTCTGTTAAAAAAAAAAAAAACTAGTGAGTTAGTCTTTTCAAATGTTTACAATTGCTCCTTGATAGTACTTAAATATCATGGATTGGTGAATGTGAGCCTGCATCCCCTCTCAAGCTCCTTGTGAACTACTTAAAGTGTTCTCTCCTCTGAGAGAGCCTTGTTTTTTCCTCCGTAAACTGTTTAGATGAATTTTCTGCCATTACTGCACAAGCTATACACTCAGCAAACTCCATGCTACCGACATTGTGAGTAAATGCATTTACTTTATTTCAGTCCTAGGGGTAAACATGCAGTTATATGTCTATTGTTATTTGCTAAGTAAAACAGCTGTAGGTCTTTTGCATATGGCTTTCCTCCAAATTATACTTTCTTCTATTCATATTTTAAAATCAAGAACAGGTACTGTTTTTTTGAAAATGTTATTTATGGCATCAAATGATAAAATTATGTGAATTTCTCTCATAAGACAGATAATATATGCATTACAGTAATTAGTTTTTAATTGTGACCCAACTTTGCAACATGCAATAGAGACAAGATAGTCATACAAATTATTCCTCTCACATATTATGGATTTGATTAGACAATTTTTAAAACTTACCTACATCTAGTCTAATGAGCTATTCTGGTCTGTAGTTTTTCTATGTTATGTTTGTCTGAATTGGTATTAGGATAATGTGGCTTCATGAAATTAGTTGGTAAGTGCTTCTATTTTCCACACAAAAGAAGATATTATATAAATTGCTGCTATTTCCACTTTAAATGTTTCATAAATCTTCATTGGAACAATCTCAGGTAGGAAGTTTTAAATTATGGGTTCATTGTCAGTAACAGCTGCAGGAGTATCCTGGCCACCTATTCAAGTACAAAACTTAGTGTTAGTAGTTTAAAAGTCTTTGGGATTTGTTCTATTTCAGCTATCTCATTTTCCGGATCAACTAGTGTAGAGCTGTCCATGGTAGCTCTTTTTATTTTCTATACTATCATAGTAACATTTCTCATTTGTTTTCTGGTAAGGGTAATTTCTGTGTTCTTGTGTTAGAAATCTTAATCATATTGGTCATTCCCATTACATTTTAGATTTGTAATGGGCCCCACAAATCTCCATACAGAAGATGGTTCCTAGCCTGTGGCACTCAGGGTAGGGGAACCTTTAGGAAGTAGGGCTTTGCAGAGGGCATACAGATCTCATTCCCTTCCCTTATTTTCTCTGCAAACTTGTTCTACCGGACACTCTTCATCATGACATTCTGTGTGCACCAGTCAAATGGCAAGAGACTGAACCCTAGTGACGGGTGAGACAAAGCAAAATTATCTTACTTTGATTCTTTTTTTCACGTGTTTCACAATCCTAAAGACACATCTGGTTTATCAGTTTTCACTAATAGTTCCCTCTGAGATGGCCCATTGCTTTTCAACCTTATTTCCATTATATCTGCATTCTGATTGCTCTACCTCCTCTTCTTTTAATTCTTTAACTGAATCTGGAATATGTCTTTTTCTGCCTTTTATATTTATAGCATGTGGTGCTAAAAGTTTCTTTCCCAATGGTGTCGTTTTTGTGACCACAATACGTTGGTGTGATTCATTTTAATTTTTATTTGGTGAAATATGTCTTATTTCTTGTGGGCCTTCCTCTTCGATCCAGGGATCGATCAGAAGTGTGATATTTAACCTTCAAAAGTTTGGAGGTGTTATCCTTCTTCAGGTCAGTAAATAAAATGATCTGGATTGTATCAAGAACAGAACGAAGTGGTTTTTGAATGAGAAACTTTTAAATTGCGACTTTATAGAACCTAGAAAAGGGTGAAGAGTAGGTTGGCAGTAAGTTAATCCCAGCTTCCAGAAAGTCTCCCAGAAAATAACTTTGAAAGTCTGGGGGTAGGCTTACCTTGTGAAACCTTTGAAATGCAGAGATGTGCTTCCTATATTGATAGAAAGCACTTAGTTCATCAGAATGAGCAGTGCTGAGAAAGAAAACACAAGGACTTTCCTCCTCCTACTGTGTACAGATGCCACCAATTGACACTGCGAAACAACACTGCCCTCGTTCAGAGAAATGAGAGAGCATCGCTGAAGAGACACAAACTAAAACAAGAAAGGAAGTATCTGAATTTTATTCCCATGAAGAAAAAAAATATGCTAATTAAAATTCAAACAAAGAAGGGAAGCCCCCAAAAGAAAGTCCTTGCACCTGAAAACAGAGATAGATCATCATTTTTGTTGATATTCTTTTAAATCCCCTTATACAGTCCTGAGATAAATGGGGTAGGAAGGTAAGAGGGAGGGGCTTGGAGGAGAGGAGAGATGTGAAGCTGTGATCATGATATAAAGTAAATAAATAATTAATTTTTTTAAAAAAAGTCCTGGAATAGATTTGTTTTAGTCAATGCATTTCATTGTTGCACCATATTTGAATTTACCAAGAGTAGCCATGTGGGCCATAGACACGCATGACAGAAAACCCAGGCAGCTGACAACTTATATAATGTGTGTATGAGTGTGCGCATAGGGTTACCCTAACCAACACACACACACACACACACACACACACACACACACACACACACACACCATATCTCTTCAGGGCAACAGGAAGAAATTCTTCCAATGGTAAAACATCAATTTCCAAAAACGGGTCATGTTCAGATGCCCACAGCTAGCTCTAGGTGGAGGCACGTGGGGAAGGTGATAAGGGGCAACAAGCGGAGTTGGCAAAGAGCCTAATGACATACATAGCAAAGGGAAGAGGACTGTCTCAGAATAAATAGGGGACCAGCAGCACCTAACTTTTTAACTTCTTTTGTATTTTTAAATTTAGTTAAGCCACCTTTCTGACAGGGTGCCAATTTTCTTAGTAGGACTTGACAATAAAGAAAATAGCAAACTTCAGGCTTCTGCAAACTCTCTTCCAGCTTAAAAACATTATTATGTGATTCAATATTACTCGATAACAGGCCTCAGCGTCATGGGGTAAACCAGTAAGGAAGAGGAAAAGCTGAGAACTGGAACTAAAGTACCTGAGACCACAACAAAATAAGTGTTTAAGGTGGGTGATAGTCTAAGTAACCCATGTTAACTAATGAGAAGTATATAAATGTACCACCTCATCACACTCTCACACGTAACAATGATTATGACTGCCAGAAATGAAACAAACATGCTAAGCTCAGAGCACTGGGTTGGTTTATTACCTATTTTTTATTTATTACTTGTACAGTATGGCCAGCTATTGACATAAAATTCATCTTATCCAATAGGAAAGGATTATTCAAACATTGACAGGATAATATAAGCAGAAGTCCTTTGTGAATCATAAATACAGATGGGCACAGAATCACCACTGATTAGTATGTAAAGGCAGAACTAGGAAGGATGCTTTGTAGCTAACACAGCAGGACTGAGCCATCCTGAACATCCATCCATCCACGGTGGGCATCTCCACCCTGCCCAGCTGTTGAGATGTAAGTAACAACAAAAGGGTTATTTTTCAGAATGACTATTTTTTTACAGACCAGTCATATCTCTGGCACATGAAATTCAATTTTACGTTTTTGACTTCCTTCTGCCCCCTCAGATCAAACTTTGTGATAGTTTGTATATGTTCGGCTCAGGGTAGTAGAGGGTGTGGCCCTGTTGGAGTAGGTGTGTCACTGAGAGTGTGGCCTTTGTCCTAGCTTCCTAGAAGCCAGTATGCTGCTAGCAGCCTTCAGATGAAGATGTAGAGAAGTCTCAGCTCTTCCAGCACCATGCCTGCTTAGATTCTGCCATTCTCCGACCTTGATGACAATGGCCTGTACCTCTGAACCTCTAAGCCAGATTCAATGTTGTCCTTTATAAGACTTGCCTTGGTCATGGTGTCTGTTCACAGCAGTAAAACCCTAACTAAGACAGACTTTGAGTTTCTTTTCTTTTTATGTGTGTGTGTGTGTGTGTGTGTGTGTGTGTGTGTGTGCGTGTACGTGTGTGTGTTGTGTGTTGTTTTGTTTTTATTTCTGTGTCCACAAGTAAGTAGAGATTGGAGCCTTCATTCATCTTTCAAGAATAATTCAGTTCTGAATTATTATTATTATTATTATTATTATTATTATTATTGAATTATTGTTCAATCAGGTATGGCGTCCTGATCTCTTTCTATTCCCAGTTCTTCACTTCCCCACTACAGCAGCGACTCCTCTATGGTAAGCTCACAATGCTTTCATCCTGTAGCCTGACCATGTAGATCTAAGCACTGATTCCCGGGCTTAAGTCTCCTGCTATGCTGGGACTAGCATCTTTGTACACAGCTAATCTTTAATAACACCAACCATCCCTTGCATATCCTCTTGGCTGTATCCCCATGCTTCCCTTTCTAGAGGATTTGCCCTTTCCAGTATTTCAAAAGAAGAACAGTGATTATCAGTTTCCCGATAACATATTTCTCCAACCTGCACTAAACTACAGTCCCTAGGCTGACCTCTCTGTTTTGTGAAATTTTCCTCCTTTCCTAAATCTACATGTTTGGATTCTCCTACCTACCCTTTAAAGAACTGAAGTGCACCATTTCTCTGACGGATGTTGTGTGCACTAGAATACTGGTTCTGACACCTCGGTGGGTATCAGAGTCACCTGGCAATTTAGTGAAATGACAAGTCCAGACTGTTCATGATTTAGAAGCACTCAGGATAAGGACTGGGTATGTATTTATATACAGAAGGTAGCGCTGGGATTAGAGGTACCACGTCTCAGCTGCCAGACAGAGCAATTCCAATAGCTTCCTTACACTCTGTGTTTTTGCATGAGGGCCAGGCTCACTCAACTCATGACCACCCTGAAGTCTGTCTTTTTTTTTTTTCAAATACTCTTTGCTCAATATGAAATATAAACATTAAGCAATTGTACTGACTCTGCCTAAGAGAGAATGTTTTCCTAGTTGAATATGTCTAAGATTAGGTTATGTCTAAAAATTTTATATCTTCAAATCTTATCCCTTCCTTCACATCACTGTTTATAATGCAGCCTGTAATGGTGAATCATGCAGTTAAGTTTTCTCAGAGTCAAGTAAATACAATAGAAAAGTAATTCTATTTGAAATTTAAGTAAGAAGGGAAGCAGTAATAAAATCATCTATTATTAGGAAAATAAGGTGATTAAAAGGACACATTATCGAATTCAGTCATATATGTTATATTTACGTATGTCAGATAGATGAAAGATAGATGACAGGTAGATAGGTACATACATACATGTGACTTCTAAAATATGTTTTTATTCTTAGAGAATTTCAAAATATACAAAGTATTTTGAGCATATTCACTCTTCACTCTCTCCTCCGATTCCTCCAAGAGATATCTCCATCTCTCCCTCTCAGACTCATGTCTTTGTGTTTTTTATTAGATATTTTCTTTATTTATAATGTTATCCCCCTTCCTGGTTTCCTTTCCAAAAAAAAAAAAAAGAAAAGAAAAGAAAAGAAACTATTCCTTCCTCCCTCCCTCTGCTCACCAACCCACCCTCATCCACTTCCTGGCCCTGGCATTCCCAAATTAGCGCTGCCAGGATGATGGGAAGGTGCATCCACTGGTACATAAGCAACTCACTCTGGTCAAATCTTTGAAGGAAATTGACTCTTACCCCTCTCAGTAGCCATCAACCACCAGTAGTTTCTTAGCTAGAAGGTGGGCTTTGTAAGTCCCACCTACATCCATGCTGAGTGTTATCTGATTTGACCGTGTAGGTCTTGTAGAGGCAATCACATCCACTATAATTTCATATATACAATGGCCTTGTCGTGCCCACAGAACTTGGCTTAGCAGCAACTGCCAACAACCTCTGAATCTTACAGTATTTCCATCCCCTCTTCCAAAAGGTTCTCAGAGCTGTGGGTGAAATAGACATAAAATATGTAGACCAAATCCCACTTTTGGCTGAGCATTTCATAGTCACCTATTCTTTACATTTCATTTTACATTTCATTTTGTGTCTGATCAAATAAGAAAGGAACATTTGTTTCTTTTAATGGTCAGATTGGTCTAGAGAGCCATGAAAGGGTAGGGAGGGACTTGGGCCACATCACACCCATGAATTGTTTCTTGGTCTGTGCATTATAAAACCCAGGTGATCCTGAGAATCTTACAAAACCAGACTTTTCTGGAGTAACAAACTATTCAAAGTTAGTGGCACCACACAAATACAGTTACTTGGATTTGGATAAGTGGAGTTCATTTAGGATCTGCAGACAAAGCAAAGGTGTCAGGTTCAAGAAGTGGCTCCCAGGCTTGGTGCACGGATAAAAACACGGAAGCATCTGGGGTTGCAACACAGGATCTGATGGCTGTTTTCAATCCCTTCCCTGACTTAAGGAAAGCCATATGTCTTGAAGGTATAGTCAAACCCCCAAATGGGGGAAAAAGAAGGAAAGGAGAAAGAGGGGAAGGTGGGAAAGAGGGCAAGGGAGGAGCAGACACCCTGAGAATCTGAGGATGGTAGAGCTTTTGAAACCTTTCTCAGTAACCAGGACAAGGAAGAGTCTGATCCACATTGATTAAAGATAAGTAACAAAAAACAGCCTTTAGCCATGTAAGGTAACACCCTAAATTAATTGATGCAGCTTTAAAGCACCACAAAGAGGTATTTAAATATAAATAGTTATTCTTTGACTACTAAGTTCAAGCCTTCCACTTACAATAACATCTACAGGAAAAGTTAAAAATATATCTTTATTTTAAATAAATTATAAAAGTTAAGCACAATGTTTCTATTTAGTAGAGAAAGTTCATCATAGAAGAACATAACTGATTTCTTAAGTGCAAAGAATTCTGAGGTTGCAGACACACAAACAAATGTTCAAAAACACTCGGACATGTGTTATGTACACATCCATGTACGTAGAAGTCACATGTGGGGGATAACAGACATTCACAAATATTCAAATGTAAACACATATGAATGTACATACACAGACACACAGAGAAGAACAAAAAGTATGCACCCATACACATACATGTCCTTTCACACACATATACAAGTGAGTATGAACATATGCATTCATGTATGAGAACTCACAAACACATGTGCTTGCATGTGCAAACATATGTGCATGCTTGAGAACTAAAAATCACACACATATATACACATGCATGCGGACATATTTGTAATAACTTGCATATATATATAAGAAGGATATGCACAGACATAAATTCATACACATACATGCATGCACACATACAAACACACAGGATGCATGTACTTCTTAAAAACAAGTTGGACTGATATAGAATATCTCAAAAGATTCTTAAATTAATAATATTAAATAATGCCTCTTCTATAATATTAACTGTTTGTCACTGAATAGTAAGAATCCTTTCAAAACACACTATCAAATTATTGTTGTTCTTAAAATTTTGGGGATAGCTACTTTTTATCTATATCTTATATCTGAATAAATAATAAAGTATAGCAATCTGAATAATAAAGACATTAAATATCCTTTATATGATTGTTTTAGAAATAAATTAGCATTTAACTGGGCAAGTACATTGTGATCTCAACACAACTTTAAAAACTTGGGATTCGAATGCTGAAATCTGAGCACACCAAAAACTTCCACAAGAATTGCCTAAGCTGTGGGGCCACCACACTGCAGGATACCCATGCTGCAGGGCACTCACACTGCAGTGCACCCATGCTGCAGGGCATCCACACTGCAGGGTACCTATGCTGCAGCACCCATGCTGCAGGGCACCCATGCCGCGAGTCAGCCACACAGTCACAGATATTTTGCCAACAAACTTTGGAGAAGGAGACAGGGGGATTGGTTAGGGTGGATTTGGGAGGATTTAGGGAAAGGGAGGTAAAATATAATCAAAATAAATTATATGGCATTCTCAAAGAATTAATACAAATATTATTAACAGCAATCACGACTGCATAAACCCAGGGCACCTTGCTATATGAGGGGAAATGTTTCCAGAATTAGCACTCTGTAACAAACTGCCAATGAGAGTAAAAGTAGGCACAGGGGAATGCCTTAGGCTTATTAAGAATGAAGGTTGGTGAATAATGTCTTTAATTTTAAAACAGAAATTCTCTAATTTGTGAAAGTCCACGTACTTACTTTAGGAACTACTTTTCAGTGTATATACCTCTCATTCCAAGCAGCCACAAACAAACTTTAAAACACATTTTCATGTTATCAGGACTGTACTCATTATTAGCATTATAATAACAACTCTTAGTTACTTGTCTCATTGCTGTAACAAACAGACACAAGCAACTTAAGGAAGGATAGGTTTATTATGGTCCAGAGTTTCAAGGTATAGTCTACCACTATTTGGCAGGACAGAGCAGCAGAGGAATTAGGCAACTGCTCACGTTGAATGTTGAATTCACACTTAGGAAGCAAAGAAAACTGAATTTGAGGACTCAGACCACCTTCTGTTTGGTATACTCCAGAGTCCCAGCCCCACTCTGAAGGTGGGTCTTTTCATCTCAATCTAATCAAAATCATCTGTCACAGACCTTCGAAGAGAGTTGTCTCCAGCAAGTTGATGTAAACTTCCACAAGCATAAACCCAGTACACTTTATCTGAAGCACTCACTACGCACTGTCAAGAAGACACAATTAATCTAGAAGTTCATACAGCTGGTGACATTCCTTCTGCTCTGGGCCCAAAGCACCCACTGTGCAGATCACCCAGCTCTCACCATGATAAAATCTCAGCTGGACTCTTCTCAACAAACAACAAAGAACACTGGGGGGGGGGTGGCATGCACCTTTAATCCCAGCACTTGGGAAGGAGAGGCAGGCAGATTTCTGAATTCAAGGCCAGCCTGGTCTATGGAGTGAGTTCCAGGACAGCCAGGGATACAGAGAAACCCTGTCTCAAAAAACCAAAAAAGGAACAGAAAAGTACAAATCTCCCTGTGTGCACATGTCACCCTTCTTCCTGGTCAGCTCTGGTCACCTTTACACTCATAACAGTTACAATAAAAAGCACAGCAAGACTCTTCGTGATTGGCAGCTAATTAATTTCAGATACAGAGGCTGATTCTCGCATCCAGCCACTGAACTGATTACAGGGTCCCCAGTGGAGGAGTTAGACAAAGGACTGAAGGAGCTTGCAACCCCATAAGAACAACAACAATATCAATCAATCAGAGCTCCCAGAGACTAAACCACCAACCAAAGAGTACACATGGAGGGACCCATGGCTCCAGCTGCATATGTAGCAGAGGATGGCCAATTGGTCATCAATGGGAGGAGAGGCCCTTGGTCCTGTGAAGGCTCAATGCCCCAGTGTAGGGGAATGCAAGGGCAAGGAGGCAGGAGTGGGTGGGTGGGTGGGGTTACACCCTCATAGAAGCAGGAGGAAGGGGGTCAGATAAGGGGACTCCTGGGAGGATGCCAAAAGGGGGTAAGATTTGAAAATGTAAATAAAATATCCAATAAAAAATGACTAAGCAAAAAAAATCATAACCCTAGTAGTTATTATAGATAAAGGTTTTATCTACATTTTTAATATACATTCATAGATTTAGGCCATAGGTTGATTAAATGAATAAAAATAGTGTCAGAACACACACACATAGACACTCTGTCAGGCACCAGGGTGAAACATTCAAAGGAGAATATTACATAGACTATGGACTAGATGTTGAGAAAGATCACAAGTGGAGACACCAGACTAAAAGGCAAAAGAAAATGGGGCAGCTGCAAGGTCAGAAAAGACCAGGTCAGGGCTCCCTAGCTGGTGATATTTGAGCCAAGGTGACAAAGTTTGTTTGAAAACTACTGTTGCAATTGCTTCATGTCTGCATCTGCTGATCTATAAAGCCAGAGACTGGACTTGAGGGACACAGTATGTAAAGTCAGGCTCTGAAATCCTGTTGACTTGACACCTTGCACCACGAGAAAGCCTTACATTGACCAGCTGCCCAAACAGTTTCCTAACCATATCCCTTTCCACATATCATCTTTCCCCAGCGGTGAAGGGCTGCTCCCTTCTCCTTAATCCATTCAGACTTAGTAGTAAATACTTAAGCAGAAGAGACTGCAATTTCGGAATATCACCAAACAGGTTTTCAGGATTCCACATGGGCTGGTGTTGATTTCTCCATAAGGAGAATGATATAATCTATTTATTAAATACCACCCAAATTCTCACAACTAGACAAATATCTTTGATTCATTGTCAGTTCAAAAGGTATTGCCTTAATTTTGGCATAAAATACCATATATATTGTACAATGCATCAATTAATAGGGAGGTCATTTGGAGGAAGGAGCCAATTCTGAATACATCAATTGAAGACGACACACAGTGGCCTTTCAAACATGTTGGACTGAATCCAGACAGATACATCAGTAACAAATGCACAGTTCTAAAGCTGAGTTTAGAAAACCAAGTACATCAGAACCATACAGAAACACACAGCTCAGTTTCAGCACATATGGAGAGCGTGTTCTTAGTAGACTTAGCAATAGATGTAGAAAGCAAAATAATGAAAAGCAAGAGGTTCCCCAACAGGAGATCATTCCAGGCTGCTACTGCCCAGTGTGGTCTCTGGTCCAGCTGTGTGAGAATTACCAGGGAACTCAGAACACAATCTGGTTCTATTACTTCCAGAGTCAGCCTTCACAGGTTTCAAAGATGTACTGTGGATGTCCAGATTTGAGAGGCAGCTTCCAAGGCTCATTATCCAGGTTTGAAGCTCTGATCTAGAACAGACCCACACCTTCTACCAACCACCCATATAAACAATTATGACACCAGTCAATTAGACCAGCTCAGAAACAAGTCTAAACTGCTGAAACAATCAAGAACATACCTAGACATGGAATGTTTAATTTATAATGTGTTGCCAATATGGTGGCCCTAGTCACGTTAGGCTTTCAGCACTTAAAAATAAGGATAATCTGAGTAAAATAGAATATACCTAAAATACACTACAAACTGTGGGTCACCAGGAAGAGAACCCGATTTAAAGTATGCTTCAAATAATTTTATTGAAATATATTAGATCTTATAAAGTATTAATAGACAACTAAAATAAATTTACTTATTTTTATTTTTATTGTTAATGTAACTACTAGAAAAGTAAAATTACCTCTGTGGGACATGTTTTATTCTTACTGGAAAGTTCTGCTTTGCAGTCAGGCAGAAACCCATAAGATAATTCTCCTTACACTGCTGAGTAGCAAAGACCAGGATTAAATCTGGTATAAGCTTGGATCCTGCTGTATGAGCTAAAGCAAAAAAGAACCACTCTTCCCTCAAGCCCCAGGTGAACAGTGTAATCCCAGCAGAGAATTATCATTATCTACATGCGCATGAAAAGTTACATTGCCTATCTTTTTAAAAATTCTAAACAAGTGGAAATGGCATGAGAGTCAAGTGTAACTGCCCACCAGAACCCGCTGTCCTGTGAGCAGTTCCTAATCCACCCTCCACTTGACCCCTCTGCTGAAGTCAGTATCAATGAGTGTGTAGAGAATGGTGCCTGGATAGACAGGCAACTCCCATATCATCAGAGGAAAGAGGCATTCTTTATGCCAAGGGAACATACTCTTTCCAATGCCTTTTAATCTTGCCAAATATCCGCATATATTTGCTGTGCTGAAACTAACCAGTTCCCTAAAGCCTGTTTCAGTGTCAGAGGGGGAAAAAACAAATGAATAAAATAACCCTGTGTCTACAATCCTGACCTCAATGAAGTGAGGTCCAGACTGACAACAATGTTCTATGAGAAATAACACAAGTGTCATTATGTTGTTATGTGTGATCATTAACAAGGATTGTCAATGTGACAAGAGTCTAAGAATCACCTGGAAGACTGGCCTCTAGCATGACTGTGAGGGATTATCTATTCAGGTTTCCTGAGGTAGCAAGATTCACCCTCAGAGCGAGTGGGCAGAACCATCCAATAGGCTTGCAGGACAGAGTGAGCCAAGCACTAGGGTTCATCTCTGATTCCTTACAGTGGATACAATGTAATCAGCTGCCTCCTACTCCTGCCACCATGACTGCCTCTCCTCAGAAAAGAAACAAAACCAACTATTCCTCCTTTAACTTGTTTTTCTCAGTAACATGCTGCAACTTAAGTAAATAACTCCCTCACTTTTATTATAGTTAAACCATACAGTTTTGCTCATATCTCACTAATTCTTAGGCACTTTATCTTCTATTTAGAAGCTCATTAGAAATGCTAATTGGTATTTCCCAACTTACTGGGTCAATGACATTTTTAAATATTTACAAGCTTACAGAGCCTTCTAATGTTAATGGAACTTAGTGTGTTATCTTGACAAAAGCACACAGTATGCACTGTTTCCTTAGCATCCGTCTCCAACTCTCTGCCCCACTTTAAATGTTTCCCAGTCCTTCGTAATAATTCGACTTTCAGGTCAAGCGTTTTGTTTGGTTTCCACATACAAAAACAAGGATATGATAAATAGTTGTAGTTTGACCTATTTCCAAATTACGAATTATCAGTAACCCCAAATGGTTAAAACATGGCTCTTCTTAAGATAATAAGTTGGGTACAAGGGAATTCAAACAAATTCCCCATTCTCATCACTCTTAAGCTGATTCCAACACAGGCACGTTGCTGCTCTTTCTCCAAACTCTAACTTTCTGTAGTCCATATTTTCATGTAAATGAACAAAGTGTGGAATGGTTAGCCTGAAGCCTGTTTATACTCAAATAAAAGCTTAGGTGATTCTTAAGAACAAAGTACTTACAAAAGGTTTAAGATGTGTTTCTAAGAAGGTTGTATGATAACTCTCCAAAGACTTTTTAAAAAATACAGTTTTTATAATGATTTATCTTGAATGTATTTTGTAGGCCTCTAAGGAAGGAATGTTGGACTAGAACACACAAAATATTCCTTGACAGAATCTGAAGTCTAACCAGGCAGCTCCTGATGCCAAATGAGGATTTGCAGATCCCCATCTCAATCAAGTCCATCTCCAGCTCACTCATTCTGAAATTCTCGGAGTGTGCCCTCTGTAAATTAGCTCCAATCAGAGCTCCTGTCTCCCCTTATGTCTGATCGTAGACACAAGTCAATCCATGCAATGTTTTGTTCACTTGACCTGGGTCATCCACAGAAGCCAGGCATATTCTACTACCAGGCTATGGAAAACTGAAGAGTCAAAAAATAAAATAAAATAAAATAAATAAAATAAAACCTCAACTACCCTTTTGAAGATGTATAATTAATCACTACATTTAAGCATAGAGACACATAATATTTTGAGTGTATGGGTGTTTTACACACATACACATCTGTGTACCACATATATGCCTAGTGCTGTGGAAGTCAGAACAAGGTATTAGATATCCTGGAACTGAACTTACAGATGAGTGTGAGCTGCCATGTTGGTGCTGGGAATTGAACCTGGGTTCTCTGGAAGAGTAGGTAGTGCTCTTAACCACTGAGCCAACTCTTCAGTCAAAAGAAACTACATTTTACTCCTAAGATTCATCTATAACAAGTTCTATTAGCATCTTTAGTCAATTTTCTTGGGAAGTGCTCATATGTATCAGGTGAAGGTCAAAGTTTACTATACTCAGGAAGCTGTTATATTCATGAACAGGCACTACTATTAGACTCACCAAAGTGACATGCCAAGGGACCTGACCCTCCGGAACTGGACATCTAGGGACAGGGAAAGAAATCAGACTCATGTTAGGAGGGCAGGTCTAAGTATAATAAATTTGTTCATCGGCTTCTGGACCTTGATAGCCAAAATGACCACTGAAAAGTTGACTAGTGTAAGGGAGGGAGGGCCTTAATCTAACCTATTTCCTATGAACACTGCACAGTTCATCCTATTATAGGACTACATAGACAAGTAGCAAATATTTGTTCAATAAAATAAATCTCATCCACTCAATGGCAGCTGCTATGAAGTGATGTAGATCCCACACACTCATAAATTCCAATGTGGGTGCCCTACACCATTAAGACCTCAGAATGTCTGATTTGGAAATATAGGCAATGCAGGCACCAAGAAGAGAGTCCCGAGAGTGCAGAGCTAGGCTGGCACTGAACACGACCAGTGTCCACGTGGAAGTGAATATGGCACTGGAAGATGACAGCGGAGCCTGAGAGCAGTGCCATCAAAGGCTGCCATATGGAACTGGAAAAGAGCAACAACGTTCTTGGTCCTGCAGGACACCTAGCCTAGACTTCTTAGCTGCTGCAGAACTGGAAGGGGAAGTACACTTATGAGGCCTTAGTCAGAGAAGGTTTAGAAACCAGTAACGCAGCCTAGACAGTCTGTATCTTGGCATTTATGGAAAGAACTAGGATTTTTAAATTTTATACAGTGTTCCAAGGCTAAGAGAAAAATGTCAAATTATACATCGTTAATATTTTACATCTAGATTTTAGTGCATAGTCTCTGTTTACTCTCAAAGAGGCAAGAAAGGCTCAATTAAATTAGTCAAGAAAATTAACACAAGCCCTTTGAGGAGAAAAGAAACAGAAGTTAACACATCCTTAGACAGAAAAAACAAACAAATTATTATAGTATGTCCACAAACCATAGTGATTTGTCCTGTGCATGACAATGCAGAAAAGAATAATTCAAAATACATGAACAAGTGAAATACTAACCCCACAAAATATTAAAACTCAGAACTTAAAACTAGAGGAAAGTACAAGAAACTATTTTTCATATCTTATGATGCTGATAGAGGATTTTAAAAAGGACATAAATAATTCCCTTAAAGAAATACAGGAGATGTTCAGGTAAATAGGTAGAAGCCCTTAAAGAGGAAACACAAAAATCCCTTAAAGAATTATAGGAAAACACAACCAAACAAGTGAAGGAATTGAACAAAACCATCCAGGATCTAAAAATGGAAGTAGAAACAATAAAGAAATCATAAAGGGAGACAACTATGGAGATAGAAAGTCTAGGAAAGAAATGAAGAGCCATAGATGCAAGCATCACCAACAGAATAGAAGAGATAGAAGAGAAACTCACAGGTGCAGAAGATACCATAAAAAACATTGACACAACAGTCAAAGAAAATGCAAAATACAAAAAGATCCTAACCTAAAACATCCAGGACACATGTGAAGACCAAACATAAGGACAATGGTTTGAAGAAAGTGAAGATTTCCAACTAAAGGGCCAGTAAATGTCTTCAACAAAATTATAGAAGAAAACTTCCCTAACCTAAAGTAAGAGATGCCCATGAACATACAAGAAGAACTCCAAATACGTTGAACCAGAAAAGAAATTCCCCTGTCACATAATAATCAAAACACCAAATGCACTAAACAAATAAAGAATATTAAAAGCAGTAAGGGAAAAAGGTCAAGTGACATATAAAGGCGGGCCTATCAGAATTATACCAGACTTCTCACCAAAGACTATGAAAGCTAGAAGATCCTGGACAGATGTCATACAGACTCTACAAGAAAACAAATGCAAGCCCAGGCTACTATACCCAGCAAAACTCTCAATTACCATAGATGGAGAAACCAAGATATTCCATGAGAAAACCAAATTTACACAATATCTTTACCAGTTCTACTTGAAGCATTTTTGTATTTTTTTATTAACTCTATGTCATACACAGACACAAACACACACACACACCAGAGGAAAAATAATATGCCATATGTTGTCATCATGACAAAAATATAAGCACACACATACAGTGGGGTTTTCCACATGTCAGAGAACTATTTATGAAAATTTATCTCATATTCTGCAGGTGGCAAAGTTGCTGTGGTTTTTAAGGGCTGATTAAAAAAAGTACCATGTGGAAGCAGAAGATGCCCTTTCTAAATAAGAAGAGGAACTTGCCAAAACATACACAGCAACTTTTGAATTAATTACTGGATGGCATTGTTGAGCGGCATAAAGAAAATATTTCAATAATTGTAATTCTGTTAAAACAAGCCATTGTTCAGAACTCTATAGGATGTATTAGTGCTCACCTTTACCACAGCTTGATATTAATGGAAATCAAGATCGTTCTAATCCTAGGGGCTCTTATCACTTTTATACCTCATCTTCAGAAGCTGACCTCCCCAGAAGGTACAATTCTGTGCTCTATGCTTTCTACCTACTTATTTTAGTTCAAATGGATTTTAAACTGTTCATCAAATTACTTTCTTCTACTCAATTATTGCCATGTTCTATGGAGAAAAAAAAAACTGCATGATCCACAAAATCATGTCTTTCAAGAAAAATAAAAGAAGGCACTCGGTTTTAAATTATGCTTATTATAGTGTCCCAATTGTGCACAAATTTAGAGCTTTTCCTTATGAGAGTCAACAAATTCCATAATCCCAGTTATTCTGATTTAAATTGTTTTTTCTCATTCTTAATTAAAGGAGCCTCAACTAACCAGAAAACGCCCAGGGAGTCTGAAACCTAGACCTGACTAGATATAGTGAATGGTTTAGATTTACTGTGTTTACAAAGCAACAGGTGGATGTGCCCCAGACCTCAAGGTGGAGGTTCAGGGGTATATATGAGAGCACACAGGAGGCCTTTCACCAATCCTTTCCGGTATCTGGGAACACTGAGAAACAAAAAGGAAAGAAAAGAAATTTGTGACTACAGAGGTACAACCCACCCATGGCCAGCAACCTGGAATTGATTGATCAATAAATCAGAAATCTTGGCAGAATGAACAGCCACATGCAGTCAACAGACACAGGGTGTTCCAGCAGTCAGAGTACAATGCACATGCTTTCAAATATGCCAAACAGCTGGGAGGAAGGGATACAGAGAACGTGACAAGCTAAGCTGATAACACAGATTTCTTTGTACTCCAAGCCCCAAAGCACAAGAACACCACAGAAAAGTCTGTATATCCCTCCAACCCAAACCTTCAAAGCAAAGAGGGACATGAGCGAAAGAAAGAATAGGTTTTAGTTCTGTGTCAATTAAAGTTGATGAGCATATTCTATCTCGTGAAGAAAAAATAATTCCACAAAGATACAATTCCAAGATAATAGATTGATGATACAAAAGCTAATGAGGATCAGCTTCTCGTGTATACAGAAGCAGGGACTCATCTGCATTATTTATATCAAATAAACACCTTCTGTCACTTGTGAGCAGTAGTTTTATACAACTAAACATCTCTAATAAATAATAATATTGGCAGAGCAGATTGTATTGGAGAATGATGGCAAATGACATTAACGCAGTTTTGTTTTGTTTTCTGTTTTTTTTAGAAAAACAACAGGAATTTTTCTTCATTTATTTTGAATCCTTTTTGACACTGAGCAGAAATGGAGATGACAGTACCAAGTGCCAAATCAAAATCTCAGCACAGTCCCCACGCATTTGTATTTCATTTAATAAAGATCATGAAGTACATTGCCCAGCATTTGAGATACACTTCTTTAAAGGTCATAGTATATCTTTTATAATGTAAACATATCTGGAGCTTCCACAATTATTTACTATGATCGATAATTGGACATGTCAGCCTGGCTAGGTGATGTACCCAACAGCTGGTCATTTACAAGTGCAGAAATTCTGATATCATGGAAAGGTCTAATGTGTTGATATTATGACAGAGGTGTACCACAAAAAGACTTCTACCTTTGGATGAAACCTTTGGACAGATTTTACCCTACACTTTTGTCTTCAACCCATACCTGAATTTGAGGTCTGTTTTCTTGCCCTATAGATTCTATACTTGTCAGTTCCCATATTTTGGCCAACTTTTAAAAATAATATTCTTTCTTGTGATAAATACAATATGTATGTGTATGTATGCACATGTATAGAATACCATCAAACATCATGCATTTTATTAATGTGCATATACCTGTTCTCTTTCTCAGGAATGTTCTCTTCTTTTTGATACTTAAAAAGTACTGCAAACATGTTGGCTGAATTATATTGTGGTTTCAATATGAAATATCTTCTATGGGCTTATGTGTTTGAATGTTTAGTTCCCAGAGAGTGTGAAGTTTGGGAAGCATCTAAGGGGTGGATCCTCACTGGGGAAATGACTCAGTGTGTGCTGGTATGGAGGGTTTATAGCCAAATTCCACTTCTTGCTCACTCTCTGACTCCAAACTGTAGGTGAAGTATAACCAGCTATCTCGCTCCTAACTCCATGCTTTCCCCCACCCGTATGGAATGAGCATTTTGAGATACACACAATAATAAACCCTCCTTCTCTTAAATTGTTTCTTGTCAGGCATTTGGGAACAGCGACAGCAAAAGAACTGATAGAACCTGGTCTCCATGACAAGTGTGAATTTTCATGACTGAAGGAAATGGAAGGTGATCATGGTATGTGTCCTCAGCTGCTGTTGGGCTTGACGGTAACTTACTTCACCCATTCTTCTACCAGGAGTGACATGCTTTATGAGGTCATGTTCCTACAGAGACCGTTTGGAAATCCAACTCTACCCAGGTCCTGCTGTTGTGTGCTGTCTTCTGCCTGTGGCTCCCCATCAGGTTGCAGGCGTGTTTGTGTTTCTGGAATTTGCTTGGCCTGCTGTTGCTGCCAAGTCTCCACTTGGGCAATGTGGATCCCATTTGTGATTTTGGTAAACACAATATGTTTAAAAGGTACTGATGGGAAAAGGAATCCCAAAAAACTGTCTTGATATTCAAAAACCTGGCTAGAACAAGCTATTTATTTTTCAATCAGCATGAGACAATTTGGTGAGGACAAAGGGCAGCTGAATTCATTCCACAAATTTCTAGAAAGGGCAAGGAAAAAATTCTAAGTGTATTTCCAGTCAGCTAGCTATGATTCATTTTGTTCTACTTGAAGTCTTTCATGAGTTTTTTCTCTTTTTCATTTATTTCTGTTCTCCTTGTATATACTTAAAATCAGTTTCTCCCTCTTAACTGTTCCAAATTCTTAGATAGACACAGTATGTGTATTGCCCACTTTCTCTGGTCCTGTTCTTATTGTTGTTAGTTTGTTATTTGAGTCAAGGTTTTATGTCGTTTAAATTTGTCTTGGATCTTTTAGATAGCCTAGACTGACTCTGTACCTCAGATCCTCCTGTCTTCAACTCCCAAGTGCAGGGAAGAGATGTGTGTGTACCACTAGAGATTCAGTCAAAGGCTTCTTGCATGGCAGGAAAACACTTTGCCTACTAATGTATATCCTCATCAACATGTCTATTAATTTTCAGTTGTTAATTTCTCAATGCCTATTATAGCCCAGGCTACAACCTACAAAAACCAAAAGGATGTCGAAAATGCATCTCTGTTATGCAATTAATTATAACCAAATTTGATTATTTAAAAAACATAAAGAAGCCCAGGGAGCTGGAGTGATGTAGATACCTATGACAGAAGCCCTTGGGATGTAAACTTGGGGGGAGATCTTAAATTAAAGCTAATGCTCTGCTATAGAATGAGTGTGATTGAGCTTAAAGGTGAGTCTAGGCTACATGAAACTATCTCAAAATAAAATGAGACCCCAAACAATAAAGGAATTGAGATCTTTTGAAAATTTATTCTTCAAATTCAAAACAACCAACCAGACACCCTGTTTTGCTAGCCTGACCCTAAGAAATTCTAGTGGCAGAAATAAAAATATGGCAAGGATTTACAGGGAGAGTGAATCAGGTACAGTGAGAAGATTCACTTGTGTAAACTCAGGTCACTTCTATGTGGAGTGAAGTGAAAGTGTATCTGTGACAATTTGCACTGGGAAATTACCACCACAATAGAACATAAGCCCTTGGGGGTGATCCAAGTAGTAGCCACTCCACACACATACATTTACTGAAACTTTCAAAAATATTTGTCATGGGAAACAACGTCTTAAATATTGAAGTCATACTAGTTATAGTGTTCATTTGAAAACATAGTCAAGAATAGAAAGAAATGTAAAGGATGGCCAAAATACACATTTTTGAAATTTCGTTCATAAAGACTCTGTTAATTACTTACTGGAAAGAGAAGAGGCAGCTGGGAATGAGCAGTGATAGTATGTTAAGACATACTCTTTAAGAGATGAGAGCCCTGCCCACCTCTCAGAGAATCACTCCTTCGGTTTCTCACTGAGTGTCTTTCTTACCTACTTCTCTGTCTCTCTTCCAATGTTTTTGTTTTCCTCTCTGTTGTTAAATCAGCTTGAAATAAGGGAAACACATTTACAGTTGGAGAACTTAAAGCTTCTCGAAACTGGGAAGTGGCTACAATCTGCAAAGAACACACCTGTTCTGCAAACCACCCCCACCCAACCCAGTCGCTCATTCTATGGAAAGTTTACTCCACAACATTTCTGTTTCTAGCACTTGGCCTAACTCCTTTTGTCATAAGAAGTTGGGACACAGTCTCCACAAAGCACTGCTTGAAGAGTCTCTGACTGATCCTCAGGTGTTCTCAATGCTGCCTTTACTAGTGTATACCACCCAGGCTCAGGGGCCCTATTAATTCCTCCCTCTGTGTACTGACTTCCACAAGGGTGACACGAAATCAGGATGGTCTAAATATAATGCACATGTGAATGAATGCTTCTATACATACATATTCTACACTGATGTCTTGTTACCCATAGGCCTTTTGAATTCAAAACCCGTATCACAAGTTGACTCATCTCTCAGATCTGCTCAGTCCACATGGTTTTCCCCCGTGGTTGGTACCTACACTACCTCTGACCATCCTGACTTTAGTCTTCTCTCCTCATTCTGTAACCAATGGGTTAAGTGACTTAGCAATGTCTGTCATTCAATAGAACCAACATGTGGTCACCCCTTTCCCTTACTGCCCTCTCCTAGAATGAGCCATCACCTGAATTGATGACACAGTTTGTTATCAGGTCTCCCTGTACCCATCATTCCTTCCTTATTATAGACGTAGACTGACCTAAGGCTATGTCAGGTTATGCACTATTAGTTCAAAACCTTCCTGGGGCTATAAGGACCTCTAGCATCGAGCTGGGGATTTATTCCCTAAACTGTCTTATACCGTTTTCCTTATTTCCACCACATCCAAGTCATTAGTCCTAAAGAAGTATGAGCCCTGGGTCCTCCCAGCATCACACTCCAAATTCTATGAAAACAGGTGCCATTATATTTTGATCACTGATATATTCCGAGAAGTTCCAAGACCCTCTACTTAAACAAGAAACTCAGCAAACATTTGTAGATCTGAAGAAAAATCAAAACTCTACAAACTGCACTAATTGAAAAATCCTCCCTAAACTATATAAAATTAAATATTATGTTTCATGTCCAACATCAGCTACCCCAGAAAACCATCAGTGAACTGGAATGCAAAGTCTTCACTGGGCTTGGATCCAAGTTTTATACTTTTAGCATTGAAGAATTTCTTCAGCTTCTCTTTCACCAAGATCTTTATCTATAAAATCAGGACCACCTTCCATGGCTTTTGTTGTTTTGTTTTCAAGATTAAGCAATGCTGGGGGAAGGTTATATGATGACTGTGATGACCACTCACTATATCCTTCTGAACCTGGCCCGTTGTGATGGGCTGTCACTTTTCATAAAGCAAGTGTTAAAAATATACCATAATTATAATGTGCAGCTGCATTCAAAGCCCCAAATAAATCTTATTAAGTCAAGTTCCTTAAAGAGTGATGGTTACTTGGGCTTTCTCATTCAAGCAGAAAAGCTTGTAGTGCCCAGAGGGCAGCCTTCAACCAGGGATTAATAGGAGATGCCAAAAGAATCAGGGGAAAGGCATCATTTCACAGGTTGAAACGGGGACAACAGCAGCTTGCTTTAGCACTAAAGAAAGGAGAGAATCCATCATGAAATACAAAGTCCCCAGAACCAGGCTAGCATCTTGATTCATCAGCCTCTGTTTTGCAGATCACAGTGAACCACTGACCTGACCTTCTATCTCTGAAAACAGGAAGAACCCACAGGACCATTGTGTGAGGATTAGTGAACAGCCACATATGAATCAAGTTACCTTTTAAGCAACAATTGCTTTGGATAACTAAGCATGGGAAAACAAATACAGGTTTACCATATATACACACCAAGTTAGAGCATTTTTTTCCTCCAAATCAGTAATGACCAGTGAAAGGAAGGTTGTATACAGATTCTTTGTAGATAGGAATGCAAAGAAAATATGAAGCTGATGAGGTCTATGAAGTGTATACATAGCTCATGTCTCTCATTTTTTTCCAAATACAGTACTTCTATGTAGTCAAGGCTGATCTTGAGCTACGAAGCCTCCCTCCCTCAGCTTCCTATGTTCTGAGATTGCATGAGTGCCTGCTCTCTGACCAGAAACTTTGGAAACCAACACCTACTAACCCTGACAGTCATAAATCTAAGTTCTCTAGGATGAGAAGTAGCAGATCCTTGTCTATGTCACATAGCATTGTCTTAGACATGACTGCTTTTATCTAATTATGTATTTCATATGGGATTGTGTGTGTATGTATACAAACAAGTCACAACATACATGTGGATAATGTTTAGATGTTGGGTCTCTCCTTCCAACAAGTGGAGTCCTAGGTTTGTACACAAGTAGTCATGTTTTTATCGTTCCCTTACCTTCTAAGCCATCTCACCAGCCCTGAGACATACACTTCCTTAAACATCACTCCAGACCAAATTAGTCAGAGCCTCTGAGTCAGGGGTTTAGCAATTTCAGTTTTTAAAAAAATCTTAGCAGATTAAGAAAACATAGTCAAAATCACTCTAAGACTTCCACTCTGAGAATATGACAGCACTGGAAGAGAATTTAGCACCATTATCTATTGCTTTACCCTAAATCATGAGCATATAAAGTATGGTCACAAGAAAACATACTTGTAAAAGAGAATGAACATAATGTTCATTTAAAAGATCACAGTTTGGATAGTATATAAAATCTTCAACTGAAAAGAAAAGATCTACAACAACTTGTAAGAATTCATGCCACAACCAGAGAGAGACAGTAAGCAAAAATGTACAAATCACTAAATCAACAAACAAACGTGGATTACCCACAGAGAATTTGTAGTAGTAGGAGGTAATTCAAATACAGAAAGAAGGGGGAAAATGCAAAAGACATATGCAAGTTCTGCTGTTACAGCTAAGAAATTACTGAAACTCTAGGTGAATCAAGAAGTGACCAAAGATCCAGTAGCAGCTCGTGATCTGGGAACAGAGAGGAGGCAGCAAGGACAGTTGTAGGGTATAAGACACGTTCCAGTGCTCAAGGGGTGTCCTGAGTAGTGTGGCCTTTAATATTCTTGGTCCAAATTCTTTAATATACTTTAATATTCTTGATACAAAGATGCTAAAGGATTAATGAATGTCTGTGTTTATCTAAACCCAAAAACCTCAGGCCAGGGTGGATTGTATCAGCAACCTCAGTGAAGAGCCCAGAGATGGAAAGAACTGGAAAATATCCAGAAAGGATTTGAGAGGGAGGAAAAGAAAGTAAATCATAGCAAATAAGAATATGAAATAGTGCCCATCTCTGGGATGCATTTCTGCACCAATCTGTATGACTGTAGAGTTCAAAATTAAAAGGGAATATAAAGATGAAGAGAGGGAGGAGGAAGAGTAAAAAGAAGAGAAGCAAGAGGAGGAGAAAGAGGAGAGGGTACACCAACCCATACACATATACATAAATACACACACACACACACACACACACACACACACACACACACACACTTTCTCTTCAACACATGGCATGAGACAAAATCTACCAATAATATGGTTAAATCTGAGTTATATATAGCTCTTTTAAGTGTATACTTAACATGGATAGATTTAAGTTTTAATTGATTAATTACAAGCATAGGAATAAAACCTAAAATCTCATCAGTTTGGAAACTCAAAGCAATAGAGAACTAAAATTATAGAAATCTATTTTATATTAAACAAGACCATTTATTCTCATTTACCAAATTCTCACAAAGCCTACTGCTAGTGTTAAAACCTGTCTGGAAATATATACCAATGTTCAATTAGTAGATTTAAAAAAAATGTGATTTTTAAAATTGAAATGTTGGCTACATGTACTTAAAAACCTTTTCTTTTCTTTCTTCTTTTTTGTTTTTGTTTTGTTTTGTTTTTGAGACCATGTAAATCTGACCTAGATTGGCCTCAATCCCAAGAAATGTACTACTTCTACCTCTTGTGTGCTGGGCCAAAAGGCATGTACCATCACACCTGGCTTTAAAAGCAAGTTTTATATCACTTTAGGTTGTATTCTCAATGTCCCATCTGCACAGTAAATAATTTCTACATCGACATTATGTACCCTCATGTGACCAATACAGTAATGTCCTCATGGGAAGAGTTCTCAATGGAGCTCAGGATAAGAGTCAGTCAGCCATGTCTCAAGATATTTCCACGGGGAAATCAATGGCAGATACAGAGGTACTGAAGCAGCCATTGACCTGTGTTGTGTGAAGCAGGAAACCTATTATAGGGCTCAGACCATAGGCTTGCAGGCCAGTTAAAAGATTCTCTTGGTACACAAGAGGGCTGGGGAGAGTCCTGAACAGGAAGATAATAAGATGTGATTGCTCCTTGCCAGTGACTTCATATTTGTTTTCTAATGAGACCCAGGATAATGTAAAGTTCCTGACTCTTCCATATGTCTATGAACTTCGTGGTCAACAAGCAGCAGAGTTGATATGCATTAAGTATGGGTTAACCTATTTAGTGTCATGTTTAACAAATCCGACTTATGCCTATCTGATCAGGGACACACGTGCTATTAAAAAAAATAGTCTCACTATAAGGGAAGTTATGTCTATCTGCTCTGTGGTGTGTTCTGAAATAGTACATGTGCATGTGTTTCCTTAGGAGTAGTTCTTAGGGGCCAGGATCAAGGCTGGCTGACACGCCTCGCGGCACTGGTGTGGCAGTCAGACCTGCAAGTGGCTGTGGCAGAACCCCACCCCAGAAAGCTTGCTTCCACCCAGCTACATCCTTATCTGGGGAAGGCTCATCCTTTGCTTTCCACCCACTTCCCTCTAGGTTTAATTTGGTTTTTCTCGTTACCATGGTATCTTTACAAGTCTTCTTAAGCATCTCCCCAAACACAGGACTCTAATTAACAATAAAAATAGATGGCTCCTTCTAAGTGATGTCAATATACATGCACACACAGAGTCCCATAATTTAAAAGGTAAATTTTCAGCTGAGAGGAAAATGGTTTCAGAAGAAGAAGAAGAAGAAGAAGAAGAAGAAGAAGAAGAAGAAGAAGAAGAAGAAGAAGAAGAAGAAGAAGAAGAAGAAGAAGAAGAAGAAGAGTGGATCATAAATACTTGAAATGTTTGTGAAATAAGTGAACCAAAATTTGTACCTACAATGTGAGCTTTCAATGTAAGCAAAAAATACAGCAATATTGCCCTATTTTTTCTAACCTTATCTGCTAATAACATACACATTCTATTGATTTCTTATCACAGACCCACAATCTTATCTCCACAACTATAAATATTCTAGGCCCATCTAACCTTTCTTTTATGGACTCCATTGAATTACAGAACAAAATGACAAGAGCCTAAACTTTTAATGTGTTTAATATTTCAGTCAGCTGCTATATGTTGTCCTCAGATTAAATTGTGTCGTCTTCATTGAGTCATCCATTTAAGAAATGCAATGATGTAAGCTCTACTCTGATCAAGTCTGAAGCTGACTCTTGGAGCCCTGTGGACCCTAGGCCTTCATTACAAACACATGGCTAGTGCCTGCCTCGGGCTTGTCAGCTTACTCACAACCTAAGCTCCCTGGTGTGCAGCATCTTCAGTTCCCTTCAGTGCTAATGTCTCCTTTCCATGAATGACTGAAGCAGTTCACTTGTGAATTATCCTACGACACTCTCTCTACAGGAGTTATGTTTCACATAGCAACCTTCCTAGAACAGATTGTGTAAGACACCATGAAGTACAATAAACAAAATGATGACAATAATGAGCTGTCTCTTCATCACTCAACAGATCCAAGGGTCATGAGACTATTACAGGAACTAGTTCCTCATTCATAGCATAAAACAATGTATTTTACACAATGGAAACCCCTGGGACTCTACACACAATCTTGCCTCAATCGTTCTCCATCCCTCCTCCCATGGCCTGTTTTTCCATTCAGAAAATTGACTCAGATGTTTTATATGTTCGTTTCCTCAGAACTCTCTTCTCTTACTTTGTCCCTCCACTCACCCCCACTAACTTCTTTGAATACACTGTATAGGACATTAACTTTTTATCTCAGTATCCATTCTTCTTCCATAAATATTGCTTTCTTCACGCCTATTTTTTCTCAGTATCCCACATTCATTCATTAATGGCTAAACTCCTGCTGTAGATAAAAGTGAGCATCCTGTGAGCAGAAGCTAATTCCACATTTTAAAACTTCAAACACATGAGTTACCCTCAATATTGTCATGAGGTACTTTCTATCATGAATGGAATGGCCACATCTCCCCTGATCTTTTATTGGCCATTTATTTTAAGAATCATCACAATAAGAAAATGATGTCGAGCTTAAACTGCCATTCATGACTCAATCAGATTAAGTCTCACTTAAAACAATCAAGACTCAACTGGATTACTAAGCTAATAATATGAAAACCCAAACAACTTTATTGGACTGTAAACTTGCAACTTCATTGAAAGCCTAGACAGTGCAATCCTGGCGGTGGTTTTAGTGGTTGAGTCTAACACGATCCAAATGCTTGAGGGAGGGCAATTCTATCAGTATTTCCCCAAAGCCACTTCAATTTCTCATGAAAGCCTTAAAATACAAGAGTTATAAAGATGAAAAAAGAATTACAAGTTCTTATAGGCAATTCCCCCTCTACAGCTTTTTTTCACCAGTAATGTTCATGGCACATTGTGCTTGCTCACACTGAACTTATACAGCCTGTGATCTTATTAAGTACTCATGGTATTATAATATTTCTGAATCCTTAGAAAAGTGAAGGTGTGGATTATAATGATAATATCACAAAATTTTAAAACACACATGTTTTACAAGAAAGATGCATTGACCATAGCAGCAACTAAGTCTTATTTTAATTCTTCTACTGATAAGCAATTAGATGTTACTATCAAGAGAGCAACCATTATTTCATACAAACTGTTTGGTTTGTTTGCTTGTTTGTGCTTACATTCAACTATCCCAACCACCCGCATAACCACATTAACTGGGCAACTTACCTCTTAGTAAATAAAAACTCTGTTACAATGACAGTGTATTAACATCATGTTTTGGAATACTGCGAAATAAAAGTATACTTTTTTTTAAACTCAGATTTGCAAACAAACTAAAGAGCTACATATTTCTAGGTTCATTTCTAATTTTGCCATTTCAGCAATTTATTTTAATTGAATATTGTATGATCACAGCTAAAATTATCTAAAAGAGGTGAGAAATATTCCAATTACAAATTAGGAAAAAAGCAAAACTCCTGCACTGGCTTTTATTTTTAAACTATATCCTATGGGAAACAGAGGTAGATTAGTTGCTTTTATACAAATGTGAAAATTTGCCTTGCAATACATGTGTAAAGACACTAAGCTGACTAATTTAGAAAGCAATTAGAACCTGCAATTTACTTTTATTAAAACAATGACCTTGGTGACTGAAATGTGGTGTTTAAATACATTAGTTCTTAAAGACAGCTGCCAAATCTCCACGACTTCAAGACTTTGTATAAAATGTTCCACCCTACCAATGTAACAAGCAGAAGGCACCTCAATACAACTCCCTAAATGGCCATCAACACATCACTACTGCAGTCATATACATCACTAGTGGATGGTTTGTCATCACAATGCAAGATAATTTGATTGTATTCTAAAGGATAAATGAAGATAATGTTTTCAGAAATCTCTACTGCCAATCACAATCAAGATACAGATTTATAACAGATTTAGCATTCTGTTTAGGTAACAGAATTCTAAAAAGGCAAAAAAAAAAAATATTCCTATTTCCACTGTCCTGTAACTTTTAAATTTTAGGAAATGGCTTTAAGTAGAAAATAGCCCCTTATGCATCCTGATTATATGCAGGCCACTTTCATTTCTGCAGAGTATTAACCCAATATTTAACTCTTCTCTTCTTAATGTACTGTACTGTTTATCCACTTTCATATTTTGGAGACCCAGTGAGGCTTCTCTGCTCTGTTCCAGATATGTGCAGACTATCACCTCATGGGCCCTTCTACTTGAATTTTGGGTAAACTTCTACAGCCAGGCAGAGCCTAATACAACTGTTAAATCTCAATATGAAGCTGATCTACTGAACTTTTCTCCCCAAAAGCTTAACTCGGTGCACTCTCAATGATGGCTCAGATGGCTCTGCCATGCCACATCTTACAGTCACCTTTCATTGAATTATTTCTTCCACTATACCTGATCTGGTGGAAGCCCACATTCCGAGTACAGTCAATGTTATCAAACAGGCCAACTCATCTCTTATCAAGATCCTTGCAAGAGCCTCCTGACTGAGCTAGCTGCTCCAGTTTGGTCCCCAAACAATTAGAGCAGGAAAAAAAAAAGAATCCTTCTAAAATGTGAACTGGATTGTGCCACTTATCAAAACCCCACAGAATTAAAGTTATAAAACCTCCATAGTGAATCACAAAGGCCACTTAGTTTGACCTTTGACCTCCCAGTTTAACTCAGCATCACACATCATCCGGGCATCTCCTATTACATGCCCTCCCCACACACCCAAGCCAGTTGATCTCCTTGACATTCTGTACATTCCCTTCACAGTCTCACTCTTCAGGAAGCAAAGCTCCTGATTCCTTGCCTGTCCAGTCATTATCTCCTCATCTATGGTCTATAGCCCCACCTTCCTGAAATTTTATACTAAATGACATCTTTTCAGTGAGAATCTCTGACCACTTACAACTTCAGAAGATGGACCTTCCCTTCCTGTACACAACCCTTACAAGTCACGTTGTGACTGCTAATGACACACCGCCTCTTGAAACATTCTACACTCAAATCAAATAAAACTGGGTTTAGTCAAAAAGGCTTCTTTCAAGTGTAGATTTAACCATATTTTCATAGATGTGTCTGTTAATGTGGGTCAGTAGTTGTGAAAAATTCTTCAAATCGTTTTTATATGCTATAATACTAGTATTTTTTTATTAATATATAAAGGTAGTTTCAACCATAATTTATATTTGCTGAAATATTTCTCAGACAGAACTCCTTGGAAATGCTGAAGTGTCCACTAACCACATGACCCCAGTCCACTTCAAGAGACCCATGGTTTTGAAAAAGCTAAATGAAAGAAAATAACCCTCATATTTCAGGTGTTAAAAGAGCTCACAGTATATATAAATGTTTAGGAAATTTAAAACTTCGACACATTCCTTATCATTAACACTAAAACAGTCATTTAGTCCATTAGCTATGGTTGTAAAAAGGGTGAGCATTTTGAAAAGTGACTCAAAACACAATAATCATCCTCTTGTTAGTGACTGTTCCTTCCTTTCCATACTCCAACCCTCTGTCAGAGGGGACTTCTGCTTAGCATAGCTATTAGGCCATTGCTCCTAGGCTTAACTCCAAGCTATTTCCTTCCACACAGGAGGAAACCTTTCCATTCCAGGCCTCTTGACAATTCTCAAACTGCTTTATAGTTATTGTAAATGCATTTTGAATACATTTAAGGTGAGACAAACAAGAGCTACATTAAATTGAACATGAATGAAATAGAGTGAATATCATTTAGAGACACAAGTTAAAATAAAAAGCCGTCCACGTCCAATTCAGTAGGAAACTTAAGGCTAAAATAATATATTAAGTCCATTCAGACTTCAAGAGTGAAAGAACAGAGCTCAGAATTAGATTCCAAAGCTTGGTACAGTACAACCCCATTCTACTTCAGCAATGTAGCCAGAAGTCATCTCTTCTATCATATTTCCCTTGAATTTTATGGTTAAGTGGTTTCTTCCCGATAAAAATGAAAACTTTCTCTTCAAGAAAATGAATCATACATCGATATTCATGTGCATTCTCCATGGTACCCAGCACATTGTTATGCAAATAGATACTCAATAATAAAACCGCTGATTGCCAAACAATTGCTGTTTCTTAGCATGAATGTTGTATCCTGAAAATATTCTCCTTTAGAACTTGAGGGATGTAGGTCTCAAAGGATTTTGCTCAACAGGAGTAAATCAAATTACAGGGCCAGAAATATCACACCAGGACCCCAAGCACAATAGATTCCCTAGCTAAGGAACCAATTATTTTTGATTGGAATAGGCATTACATGGGCAGATGCTACTAGGACAATAAAATTATTAATAACTTCACACAGTAAATTCAATTATTCAGATAATAGGTGCTTACATATAAGCTATATGGGCAGAACAAGAATGGAAGGGAGTTCTTTCCTCTTAATCCTGACTTTTATAAAAAGAATAAATAAATAAGTCGACGCCCAGGAAATTGAAGTTAACAATTCTAAGCAAACATCAGTGTGCTCTAAGCACACAGTCAGCATATATCAGTGTGTCCTAAGCTCACAGCATAGAATTAAAGCTATCACTTGGGCTTTGCTTCTCCCATAAAAGTACATTTCTGTCTAAACTGAATTCCAGAATATTGTAATCATGTATGTGGAGAAAATATAACAAAATATAATATACAATTAGCGATAGTAAAAAAATGGGTTGTTTGAGACTAAGGGATGAATTCACAATGCTAAATTCTAGAATTCTTTTCACCAATTCTATAGGAAAGCTGGGGGGGGGATTTTAAGCCAGAAGAAGTGCACCTAGGCTAATATGCACTTACTTAAGGTTTCATCTGGGGTCCACTTGGGACAGAACTTGGAGTCCTTTCAACAGCTTAGGTCTGATTTTCTGGTCCCTCACTGCTCCATCAAACCCTGATCATGAATGTGAACCAGAGCATGATGAAAAAGTTTTCTCAGAGCTCAGGGCAGCTTCCCCAAGTCATAACAGCTGCTTGATTTCTTTGTGCTCATCAATAATCAATGACATGCTCCTCAAAGGAATAAAGAAATTTCCAAGAGCCAGGTCAGAGAAAGACAGAAGCTAGTCATTTACATAGAAAGTCCAACAAATGATGCTATGAGTCCTAGAAATCCATACTACATTATTTGGTGCAAATCATCATTGTACTACAAAAGAAATATGGAAGAAGTAACATCATGCAAAAAAAAAAGCAAAAAGCACTGAATGATATATTTAGAAATCCCTTGACTGTGATTCATAAAACTTGAGTACACTTATAGCGAGGGAAGTTACTGTTTCATCCCAAGGTGTCACCTCTGGAAAGAAAAGCTTCTTTCTTAGTCTCAATTCCCCCGGGACCGTCTGGCAGTCTCCACAGTGGCTTCACAGTTAACTTTGCTGGACTGACACACTTGTCTACACACAATCTGTGTTAAGAGACTCACACTACTGTGGATTAGATAATGCTTTACTACGGAGGTTCTGTTACAGATAGTCCTTTCAGGATGATCATCAAACTGTTCTGAAGTTCTTGGTCACCACCCTATTTGTAGGTCTTTCATTATTGAGGGGAAGAGATTGCCAAACAACTCAGAAAAACTATCTGGTTTGAGAAAAAAAAATATGTATCAGCTGAAGAAGAAATGGAGAGAGTGAGAATGGGGAAGTGAGACTTACAGAGGATGCAGAAGGCAGGAACAGGGAAGACTTAAGTTATGGTCTCTGGCTTTGAAAGAGAAGAGAAGGGTAGGTCAGTCAAGGAACATGGCCACCCCAGGAGCTGGAAGAGGCAGGACATGGATTCTCTCAAGAAGTTTCCAGAAGTATCACTGCCTAATGGTACCTGAACTTACGTGAGACAGAAGGTAGACTTCTGGTAGGCAGGACTTTAGGAGCATATATGTGTAGTGTTTTACAGCACTGCAACACGGTGATCTCTTACAATGATGGCAGGTGAGAGATAAGTAATGCTCTCCTATATAAGGCACCCAGGGAAGCAAGCCAACCATCAAAAATTAACAAAACCTTCCCAGTGCAGAATGCTGAAACCTCAATATTTACACATATGTCACCAAGTCACATTAACTCTCTTTTTAAAAATCAAAAGGATTTAGATAATGCCTACAATGCTGAAATTCTTTTTCAAAAATTCACTTCAGGAAGCTACTGGGAGAGTTTGAAGAGATTCTCTATCTAAAATGTCCCACATAGTGCCTGGTCCACGCTAAGTTCCAAATAAATGATTGTTGTATATATTCTATTATGTTTCCCACAGACAGACAGGGAACCTTTGTCCCAAAGGTACTCGTTCCTGTGTTGAATTGATCACAAACCGCACCAGTACCCATGCAAAATGCATGGGCAGAGAGGGAAGTCACGTGCTACTCCATTGCACTTACAAGTCTTAGTGCAATCAATAGCTGTATTGGCATCAATATGTGATTCCAATCATCATGCACACAATCCAAGCCTCTGTGACACCTTCCCAGGAGCTGGAGACAAGCTAGAACGATCTTCCCAGCTATCTGTAAGGGCACCTGTCATTGTGAAGGACACATGACATGGATGGCATTATGCCTTCTCGTCCAGGCTCCCCTTCAATACCACAAGCCCGTCAATAGGACCACACGGTCCTGATCTAGACAGCGGTTTCATTCTCCTTGGACTGCCAAAGCATCATGACCTTGCTGAGAATGCCCAGCTGGTTGGCTGAAGCAACATGCGTTGAAGCCAGGGAAGGAATCAACAAGTCAAGTTATTCCAGAAAAGCACGAACTTGCTAAAGGCTCAAGTGCTAATTTTATATCAAGTTAATTCTGAGCCAGAAAAAAAAAATTGCCCTTTGCTCAGGCGTTGGGCTCATTTCTGAGAAAACGTCCAATGATTATTTGAGGCAAGAAATAATTGCTGGTTTTGTTTTTATTTGGGGGAAGAAAATACAAATCACAGAAAACATTGCAGGCTCAGTAGAACATGTCAGATTATTATAATCAGCCAATCAGAGCCTTAATGAGCTGTTTAAGATTTCCCTTCTCCTTCCACATGGAGATGATGGCAGCTCAGGCTGGCAGAAGATGCTGGGGCTACCATGTGAGCAGTAAGTGATCAGCACTTTTAAAATTACCATTTATTAGTGCTGAAAGGAGCTCCAAGAGCCAATCCCTTTGGCTGTGGGCTATAGGATGGAAGAGTTCATTGTTTAATTCCATGAACAGTAGCACCATAGCACCAAGGCACTGGGAACAAAATAAGAAAAAATAAGAAAGCAAAAAAATATTCTAACTCTCGGGATACAGTCACTAATTGGTATTGGCACAAAAATCTCAAACTTCCTGTCCCTCTGGAAGATGACTGTGGTGGTTTGGATAGGAATCACACCCACAACCTCATGTGCTTGAATATTTGGTCCATAGGGAGTGGCACTACTAGGAGGTGTGGCCTTGTTGGAATAGCTGTGACTTTCTTGGAGGAATTATGTTACTAGAGGGTGGGCTTTGAGGTCCCAGAAGCTAAAGCCTGCTCACTTCCTGCTTCCTGCTGATAGAACTCTAAGCTCCTTCTCCAGCACCATGTCTGCCTGAGTGATGATAATGGACTAAACCTCTGAACTATAAGCCAGCCCCAATTAAATGATCTCCTTTATAAGAGTTGCCATGATCACGCTATCTCTCCACATCAATAAAACCTTTAAAAAGACAATGACAGGCCTTGCTGTGGCAGGATATCCAACACACACACACACACACACACACACACACACACACACACACACACACTCTGAGTGACTTGGGGTAGGAGGAGGTCATGTTGCAGGGGCTGCATCCAGCCTCACACTCTATTGGCAGGACCACAGGGAGCAGGTATGGGACTTGGTGTCTCAGAACAGCTTTTTACCTATGCACCTATGATTTTCTCTCTGGGAGACATATGGCCATGTCTATGGCCATCATTAGCTATGACAACTGGGGGTGGAATCCAACAGTCACTCAGTGAATTAGAGGCCAGGAATGTTGCTAAATGTCCAGTAATGCAAAGGATAATTCAGATGTCATTCAGCCCACGATGCTGATGGTACTAAGGTGGATAAAGTTTATGCTATATGAATGCAGGGTCTGTCAAAGCTTGCTAATCCCATTAAAAATGGAACAACAGAGACACAGTGACCAAGATGCACAGTAAGAAATATCAAGAGTCCTAAATCTGCTTATAGCCAACATGCTTTTGCAACATCCTCCTGACATAAACAGGCCTGATGATAAATGTAAGCTCTTTAGATTCCCTCCCCTGTACAAAAAGTTGCTAAAAATATTGCCAGAGCTAGTCTGGTTTGCAGGGCACAGCAAGAAACATGTGACTTCCACATCTCCTAGACAACAGAGAATATTTTCCTGTCCACTGCTACAAATCTGCTCACTTGGTTGTCACTGTCAGCTGGCCTATACACAAGCAATGACTGCGGGTGTCTGCACAGAGCCTATTCTTTCAATGCACGTAGCAAGTCCAGTGAGAATGTTTGCCAGAGATCCCTCCTTTCTATGTGTCATCTATTTTGTTCAGAAGTAACACACTTGTAATCATCAGGAGCTACCGATGATTGCTGGCTTCTGAAGGGTAGGAGAACATTAGTTTTCTTTATGATATGGCTCCTGGTAGTTTGACCAGGTGCTAATGGATGCCTCCACCAGCATCTGGGCAGCACAAATTGAACTTGGTGCTGGTGGTGGTGGTGATAGTGGTGGTGGTGGTGGTGATGGTGGTGATGATAGTGGTGGTGGTGGTG
>NW_022196914.1:25760804-25801817 GCF_008632895.1 Mastomys coucha | reverse complement strand
GTGGTGGTGCTGGTGGTGGTGGTGGTGGTAATGGTTGTGTGTGTGTGTGTGAGAGAGAGAGAAAGAGATAGTGACAGAGAAAGACAGAGAAAGACAGAGAGACAAAGAGAGACATTAAATTGGGAAACGGTATAGTGATAGAGGTTTGAGGTTAGATTAGGGAAGAGTTAAGAGGAGTATTATGGGGTGAACATGATCAAAATAAATAGCATGCATATTTTAAATCCTCATAGAATGAAAAAAAAGTTACATTAAAGAGTGTATGTTACAGGATTTTCCCTGTCCAATTACATTAGTGCAGAGGAGGCCTGTGATTGGACAGGGAAAAAAGAGGCAGAGCTAAGAGTGGCAGAGACAGAGAGGATCTCGGGAGAAAAAGAAGAAAGAAGAATGGAGGTGGACGTGAACCAATGTGGCTGGAATCAGCCACAGGTTCTGATATCATAAGGTTAGAATAATTGGGATAAAGCTTTTATCAATATCAACTGGCTCTGAAATTATCGTACTGGCATCTTATAAAATTGTGATTTTATTGATACATAAATCTGAATAACTATAAGCTTTAAGAGTTTTCTACCGAGGAATTGGGTGTTGTGATGACTGACAGTGGGGCGCATAGGGCTTTGCATGTTAGCGAGAGGAACTTGGGGGGTGGCGTTGAGAGTTGACAGGCAGAGAGACCACAGAGTTGAGAGAACCATGCGTGGGCCATGTGGTCTACCGGGTGCTGGCACTAGAGTGGGAATGCACCAGCACTCTTTTTTTTAATATTTCTTGCAACAAGTGTAGGGCCATGAAATATTGAAAAGTGGAGTTTTCCTGTTATCACCTCTATTCCAAAGAAGCATGTCCCAGTACCTCTCAAGACTTCACTTTCTACTCTAAACGGCCTTAAAATATTTGCTTCCTTTTTGAGTTAATGTTCATAGCATATGAAATTAAAATATAACACATCTTCAACATCCATTCAGCAGCTGGAGTCTTGACTGGAGACCAGTTAAAACAAGTCACAATGACAAGAGGAAGAGTTTGCTCTCAACTTGTGGGGGGAAGGAAAAAAACTGGTATGTCTTGGTAGATACAATGTCTGGATAGATTTTCTAGAAAATCTATTCTCTCTAGATAGTACTTCAATGGAATCATCCAAGGCTCCTTTGTAAACACACCAACAACAAGAAACAAAAAGGAGAAGATTTTGGTGTAAAAAAATGGATCCCAGTTAAGTTGAAGTATTTTCAATATAGGGAGAGTGTGGGAGGGATGGCTCAGCAGTTACACACATGCGCTGCTCTTCTAGAGGCACACATGTCTAATGGCTCACCGCAGCCTGTGACTAGCTTCAGGGGACCCTAAAACCTTTTTCAGCCTCTGCAAGCACAAACACATTTGGAATACATACATACAATTATTAAAAACAAGTCTAAAAATAAATAAGCTGTAAACAATATCATACTTCTTCCTGAAATGGCCAGTCTTCAGATTGAAGGATGAAAACCCCATCTTGTCCCATCTGAACAAGGTAGCATAGAGAAGGTTGAACTATGGAGCAGTCATACTGAAGTCTAGTTAGTGAATGACACACAGAGATGCATCCTGAGAGGGAGGAGGCTGCGTGTCATCAGTACTATTATTTATCTTCCTTTGTAAAGTAAGTCACAAAAGCTTTTTTTTTAATTGATAATCCCTGAGTTTACCACTTTATCACAATAATAAAATCAATATGAATACATAGTATATAAGAAACTTCTTCATTCTGAAACAGTTAAGAAATGTAAGGGTTGAAAATACTGCATCCACTGTATTATTGATGGAGGCAAATTGCCAGCTTGGGTCAGGAGACAAAGCATCCCTACAACCTGCCTTTCGAATGCAACCCTCCCAGCTGAGGAAGGCGCCAGGACAAGTCTGACTCTATGATAGCAATTCAACATGGATGTGACCAGAGGGAATGTGTGCACAGCTCAGTGTAAGCTTTGCAGGACAACCTGGCTTTCTACTCTTCTGTTTAACACAGTGGGGCTGGTGGGTAAGGCTCTGGTGTCAAAGCAAAAGTATAGTAACTGTTAGCATTTCCTCTAGGCTCCGCCCAATAGTCACCTAGCAACAGCCAGGTACAGCCTGGTTCACTATAAGGAGGACTATTCAGCAAGAGCTCTCTCTCTCTCTCTCTCTCTCTCTCTCTCTCTCTCTCTCTCTCTCTCTCTCTCTCTCTTCCTTTCCCTCTTCCCCTCCCTCTCCCTCTATTCTCTCCATCTCCTACTCTCTCCTCTCTCTCCATTTCCTACTCTCTCTCTCCTATGTATCCCCAGCCAGCCTCTTCTCTCTTTTTCTTTCTTTCTTTGCTTCTTTCTTTCTTTCTTTCTTTCTTTCTTTCTTTCTTTCTTTCTTTCTTTCTTTCTCTCTTTCCTTCCTTCCTTCCTTCCTTCCTTTCTTTCTTTCTTTCTTTCTTTCTTTCTTTCTTTCTTTCTTTCTTTCTTTCTCTCTCCTCTCTTTCTGTTCTTCTCTGTCCCCCTTTCTCTGCCTCTACCCCTTCTCCAGGTCCCAGTAAACTCTCTTTTATATTAAGCCTGTCGTTCAGCTGATTTCTCAGAGGAAACTCTTCAGCATGGGCCCACCCAGGAGCTGCCTTCCACCACACCACTGCAGAAATTTTATAAAACAAAACAGTAACCTCTTCTTATCTATGGTTAATCTAACTTTGGTTTTGGTTACTTTTAATTAACCAAATTTTGAAGTCTAAATGGAAAATTCCAGGGAGTGGAGAGATGGCTCTGTGGGTAAGCGCACTAGCTGCTCTTGCAGAGGACCTAGATTTAAACCCAGCACGAGAATGTTGATTCATAACCATATGCAAAGCTTGTTTTAGGGGATCCAAAGCCCTCTTCTGATAGGTAGCAGGAAGTATGTGGTGCAGACAAAAATGAAGGCAAAGTATCCAAACATATAAAAAAGTTTTTAATGTAAAGGAAAAATATAGAAATAAACAGTTTGAAACTGTAGTTTTTGTTTTGACAATTGTGATAATTTCTTCCATCTAAGCCATTCCTCCCTAGATATGAATCATCCCTTTAAAAGCAGTCATGTCGGGGCTAGAAATAAGACTCAGTGGTTAAGAGCACTCGGTCCTCTTCCGAAGAGCCCTGATCCAATTGCCAGCTTCCACATGGAGGCTCACAAAAGTCCCAGGAGATATAATTTCCTTCTTTGTCCATGGGCACGGCATGCATTTGGTACACAGACATCTTCAGGCAAAATACCCATACACATAGAACAAAACAAATAAAATAAAATCTCAGGCAAAAATTAAAGAGTGGTCCTGCTGTATGTACCACCTATCTGTCTCACAGTCATTCAGTAAAACGATCGCTTCTCTGATACACATGGTTCAGTATTACCCACAGTTGTAGGTATCTACAGCATGTTGGTTTCTGCAGAGGAAGAGAGATGGGATAAAGGAAAGGAGGGAGTTCACTACAGAAAAGTGGAATGGGGTGGAAACCATGCACTTCCAACCCTCTTTCAGAGCCTGCTAATTCACTGGTGAAAAGACTATTCAGCAGCAAAACCTCGAAGGTCTATCCCTCACCTACCATTAAGTGAGAACAGCAAGATTTAATAAGACTTTTTTTCATCCTGAACACTACATCATGAGAAATACTTCCTAACCTCGAAACCACACAAAACAGAGAAGTGGAATCAAGTATCACAGAGCCAGAGAGATTTAACGATTTTGAACAGGAAATCAGCTCTGTAACTTGTCAGCCAGGTAGCCTGTCCTAAAGCAGGGCATTCTGAAGGGAGGAAATGACCCAGATAAGTTTAAAAGTAGATACGAAAGAATGTTTAGTATTAGTGACTAATTTGAATATTACAAACACTTACAATAATAGCAATTATAAATTATTTATCCCAAATTGGTTGGCACAGATAGAATACAAGTATGATTTTTGGCCTCAGATAATATTCATGGATGTATTCCTTTAACTTAGGTGGATAGCTTAATTTTATTTTTGTATAAAAGTACAAAGACCTTATTCTTTCACAAACAAAGGTTTCCACTCTGTTGAATCATTCTGGGAGAAACCTGTGTTCTTCTGGGTTTCAAATCTTAGATCCAGACTAGCTATTAGTCTATTATTGTATTCAGTTCTTAAACGTGAAATTATTTCCCTTACCCACAGCCTCAGGTCTTGCTTCCTAACTCTGTAATTCATGGTTAGCTTCATGCAAACATACCCACCAATTCTTACGGTTGTTAGTCTAAGAATGTATAACACTACTCAAAACTTTCTTGCCTAGAAAGAAGAATGAGTGTTGGAAAGCATTTTCGACTCTGGGACCAGTGACTAAAGTGGACCGAATGTGCTCCCTCTTCCCCAGGGTCAAGGATGACACTTGAACTCCCAGTGTGGTGATATTGACAGATGGGCTTCAGGGAAGGAAATAAGGTTTACAGAATTTTACAAAGTTAGGGGTCTTGTCATGTGGTTAGTGTCCTTACAAGAAGAACAGACACCAGAATGCATTCTAGCATGTTTTTCTATAGTAGCCCAAGGTAACTCATACCATGGTAATGGATAGATTCCGGTAGGTCTACAATGATCTAAGACCTCAAAGGCTGGTTCTCTGACATAGCTTTCTTTGCCTCAACACAGTCTTATAAAGAACATACTTGGTGATAAAATTAAGTGAAAAGTATACACACTTTACATTTTCATATCATGACAGATCAGTATCATCAAATGACTTCTCTCTCTCTCTCTCTCTTTCTCTCTCTCTCTCTCTCTCTCTCTCTCTCTCTCTATATATATATATATATATATATTACATTCAATATGTTTATTCACAAAAGTAGAAGAGCTACTGCCTCCTCATGTTCCCTTGAGTGATAGATAAATCATGCCATGTTAGGTGTTTAGGGAGAAGCTGGTTAGATGAGAGGCAAACATAAAACTGATGATATGCATAATTTTCAGCAATGCCAATGTGATGGTTTAAATCAGAATAACTCCATATACTTAAATACTCAATACCCAGTTGGTGAAGCTGTATGAGAAAGTATAGGAGGCATGGCCTTGTCAGGGTAGGTGTGGCCTTGTTGTAGGAAGTGTATCACTAGGAGTCTGCATTGAGTTTTTAAAACCCCACTCTATTTCTCGCTTTCTCTCTATTTGCCCTGTGATTGTTAACTCAAAATGTACTCTCTCAGCTATCATTCTAGGACCATGTCTGTCTGCCTACTATCATGTTCTATGCAGTAGGAGTCAAGGATCTACTCACCCACTAAAACTGTAAGCCCAACAAACCTTATCCTCCCTAAGTTGCTATAGTCAGTCATGCAACAGAAAAGTAACTTTGCACATGTACATGTTTCATTGAAAACAAATTCCATCTACAGGTTCACTTCCTACACGAGTGAATGCTCACAGCCATCCATTGGACTGAGCACAGAATCCCCAGTGGAGGAGCTAGAGAAAGAACACAAGGAGCTGAAAGAGCTGTGCTGTGGTCAGATGACTGGGGATAGGGTCCAGCTAGAATGTTGGGAGCTTGGGACCCTGTCTGCCTGATAGAGCCCCCGGTGGAGGCAGTTGTGAAGGGTTGTGACTGAAACAGGAACCAAAGACTCAGGAGTTATGGCCAAGCTCCTTCCACCTCCTGCAAGCAGAAACTGCCCATAGGGGCTCCAGGGCTCAAAGCCAAATACTCTACTGGGCCTAAGTTACCTGAGCAGACCACTGCCCCACACTGTCCCACAGAGAGGCCCTTGGTCCTGTGAAGGTTCTATGACCCAGTGAAGGGAAATGCCAGGGCCAGGAAGTGGGAGAGGGTGGGATGATTAGCCGGGGGAGGGGGGAGGGACAGGGTTTTTTTCTACAGGGAAAACTGGGAAAGGGGATATCATTTGAAATGTAAATAAAGAAAATATCTAATTAAAACGAAAGAAAACAAATTCCATCTACAGGTTCACTTCTTAACATTTAAATATAGGATTAAAATCTGTTTGTAACATACACATGCACACATTCACTGTAAAAGAAAATAGTACTTGACCAAAAGAGAAGGAACTCTTCATGAAAGCTGAAATAGAAATAGTCAAACTTGCTTGAACCTTTTTTAACATTTAGGGTTGTTATTATTATTATTATCAACATTATTATCATTATTATCTTATATATAACAACTCTACTGTAGTTTCTTTTCCCTCTACTCCTCCAAGTTACTCCCTACGCCTCTCCTCTCTCCCAGATCAACTCCTCCTTGAACAATTACTTTTCTAAGCACACCAAATATTTATGAGTATTTAATAATGTTACTGGTTGGGACATATGCTCTAAAGGTGGCAGATATCAATGAAATGGTTCCTAATGATGTTATGCTATAGGAAAATATTGGTACATAGTTTAGTCATTATCAGAGAGGATTTCTCTGGCTGCTAATGGGAGCAGATGCAGAGATCCACAGCCAAACAGGCAGAGAGAGCCAAGGTTGGAGGTCTCTATCTGGTCCCTTGGAGCTCAGAGAACCCTGAGAAAAACAGGGAGGAGAAAATGTGAGAGCCAGAGTGGTCAGGACAGCACTACCTGCAGAATCGGTTAAGCAGGGCATACGGTTAAGCTCACAAAGACTGAAGCTGCTATCATGGGGCCTGTATGGGTCTGCACAAGGTCCTTTGTATGTATGTCATGGTTGTTTGTTGGCTGGATTTTCTGACAGTAGGGATGTCTCTGACTCTTTTGCCTGTTCTTAGGACCCTTTTCCTCATACTGGGTTGCTTCATCCAGCCTTGATGTGAGGGTTTGTGCCTTGCCTTATTGAACCTTGTTGTGCCATGTTCAGCTAATGTCCCTAGGAGGTCTGCTCTTTTCTGGGGGAAGACTGGAGCAGGGATCAGGTAGGAACAATATGGGAGAGAGAGGATGTGGGGGGAAATTGGAAGAGTAGAGAGAAGGGAAGCTGTGGCTAAAATGTATCGTATGAGAGAAGAATAAATAAAAATTTTAATTCCAAAAAAGAGTTGAATGTAATTATATTCACTAAATATATCTAAATACCACTAAAATAAATCACTAAATACGGGGGGAAGCATACCAAATGTTTCTGGGCATTTAATAATGTTACAGAGTGTATGCTCAAGCAGCGTACTAATCTATTCTATACTCCTGCTGTGGTTTCTAACTCATTTATTTTGCAGTTTTAATTGACATGAAATGATAAATATTTTAAAACTTAATTATTATATAGTCATCTTAAATAAATATAAGTCAAGCTCTAAAAAATAACCATAATTAACACTGTATTATTAAGATCAGGAATTTTTCTGTTTCACTTTTAGTTTTAATAATCCCCCTTCAGAGTTTTATATAATTTTACTAAGAAATTTATAATTTTTTATAAGTTATATAGTTTTATAATTGTAATAATTTCCTTCACAGTTGTATATAAATATCTAACTAATCAGCTAATAGCTTTTAAGTTATTGGTTTCCTTTCAGTCATTTGCTTCTTACATATTTTTCTGGTTTCTAGGTAGTGGTTGAGGCTAAGGAAACTATTTAAGTGTATATACAAATCATGGCCAAAACAGTCCCAAAATTTATAATTCAGGTTGAGAATATTTTCTTAAATTTCTAGTATACTGAGTTGTTGATTGTGCATAATTTTGGAATTTGTCATATTTTAGGCATTGATTGGGAATGTTAGATAGTCCATTTCTCTATATTCCTCACTTCCATGCCTTCCCCTTCCAAGGTTTTCCCCCTATCATGGGACTGCCATATAGGCAGATCTCTGTGCTTTTCTTCAATGGGATTCTAATTGGCTTTACCCACATGGAAGAACAGAAGCGCCAGACCCCTATTGTTTCTCATCTCTGCCTTCTCATACTCTGAGCTGGCAGCTACATAGCCCCCATGATGTTATTGGTTAGCCTAGGCTGGTGGATTATGGGTACTGCCCTCTATTGTCTTCTCAGCCATCATTTCTCTGTTAGCACACCTAATGTTTTGGAGACCTAGAGGCTCAGCAATGTAGGGCTGGATGTTTAGGACCAATTCTTTTGTCTATAATGAGATTTAGATAGCACTTCTGTCTGCTCATGACCAAGAGGGTTACTAGAGAGGAAACTGGTGGTGGGGACCTCAATATGGCCCCATGTGAGGACCAGTGATTGAAGTTAAAGGAGGCAAAGTTCCTCTTAGACTAGGTTGTAACTAAGTTCTCCATCCTCTTGTTTGGCTTCTCGGCTTTCCTATCAGCCGTGTTTCCAACATGTTCCTTTAAATTCTCTTTGTTGGAAATACTGAAGTGACTTGTAACTGACATTTTTTTTTTTTTAATTTTTAAACCATTTCTAGGTTCTTAGGAATGATAGCAGCACAGGTATTGGCAATGGCCAGTTTTACCTGCTTTCTTTCATTCTTTCATATTTTTCTCTTTCCCATAATGCCTTCAGATAAACACATGGCTCATAATTCATTGGACACTTTTTTCATCCAGTATATACATTAAATATTGTCACATGTCGGTACTGTCTAAGTATGTTCTTTGAGTTATAGTTGCTTTCTGATAGAAATTATGGTACATGGTTTCTACAAGCCTTTGTGGTATCTAAAAATTACTTTTAAAACTTTTGAATTAGTACTGCAAATCAGATTTAACTCGTAAAAAAAAAACTTTTGAGAGATATTTATCATTACCGTTATTATCAGTGTTTGAATAGTTTTAGAGATGCTTGGCATGCAATGCGGAAGTTATCTGTTGTGAAATATTTACTTCATGTAACCATTCAATCTATGGAAACAATATTCCTCATATTTAATGATAATCTGTTTATTGTCATTATCATATCATTAAGGTCTGTTTCATAATGTCAATTATTTGTAAGTCAAACAACATTAGCATACCTTGAAACAATGATTGTGAATATCCTTTATTTTGCTTTAGGAAAATCTTCACAGTACAAATAAAAAGAACTCACTTACAAATTATAGATGAGTTCCACATACATTTTATTTATTATTTTATTCATTTCTTGTATTCACACATATCTATTTGCCTAACAACTGGAAATATTTAAGCACCATAGAGCATTAAACAAAATTACTAGCGTTTTCTGATAGTGAAACAATTACCTTATATTCAACCTTTATCCTTTTAAAAGTTCAGTGTACAATACCCAACAGTTTCACATATGGATATAAAAAAAAAAGGAATGGATTTTAGAAGCAGTAAGAGACATGATCAATGGTGATATTTGTATCTCTTTCTAAACTGCATTTTACTTTGTGTCAAAAAAAAAAAAAAAAAAAAAAAAAAAAAAAAAAAAAAAAAAAAGAAACAAGAAAACAACATCATTATCCATTGAGAGGCCCAGAGCAATAAATGGATGCAGGGAATTTATTTTAACTTGCAATATAACTACTGCACATTTTCCTTGGATGAGGTCCCTAAACAGTGTCTCCCTGCTGCTCTTTGCTCTCAGTGTTCACCACTTTGTGCGATTTCTTGTACACATTTGTTAGCTTGTCTCTGGGATGGGCTCCCTGGAGAAAGGTCAATCAAGCAAAGCAAGGTTGAAGAGAGCTCAAGGAATAAGCAGTTTGTTCTGAAGCTTGCCTCACATCTTAAGGATCAATGCCCAAAGGAAATAGGCCAGCAAATGTTTGACAGGGTTCTGTAGTTCAGACCTTACACTGAGGACAAGTGATTCAAATGACTCTAAAGTGCGTACACTAAGTGTCCAGTGCAGCCACTGGCCCTGTTCAGCGTTCAATCTGCCTACCCCATTTTTTTTTTTTTTTGCATTTACCAACAGAGTAAACCTACCATGGAAGAAGCATGGGGATTTGAGAATACTCTTATTTGCAAGATGCAGATGGAAGATGGGTCCTCTGGGAACTTTACCACTAGCCCGAATACCTCAAATTAATAACATTTTTTTCCAATTCTGTTGTTACAATTTCACCAGAAGCTTTTTCCAGACCTCTTCAAGGCCTCCTCACTCTTTGATCACTTCTGCCAGCCAATTTCAGCCATCCAGCATGGCCTGCTGCCTGTGGAGCAGCCTGGGGTTGCCATGGAGACCATGCCAGCATGACAGAGGGAGGGTGAGGTAGATGCCAAGTTGAGCAGGGAAACATGATTGCTGAACCACCATTCTTGAGGTCCATGTGATAGGCAAGTAAGATGAAGGCAGAGGTCAGCAAGAGGAAATGAGAGAGGAAGGAGATGTTTAAACTGAGCAAGCATTCCTGGATATGATCCATTGCTTCTATTAAAAAGAGACAATATGCTAGGTCTCCAGGAATGTTCAAATATCAAATCTACCAGAGCTGGATGGCTACACAGCTAAGGATACTTATTCTTGCAGAGGGCATGTTTGGTCCCCAGCACCCACATAATAGCACACAACTTCTTGTAACTTAAGCTCTAGAGATTCCAGTTCCAGAGGATCTAAGACCTTCTTCTGGCCACTTCTGGCCTGTGAATGCATGTGATATACATAAAACTCACTCATGAACACACACATGTACAATTTAAAAAAATAAAAATAAAATAAAATCCACTAATCAACCTATCATCCAAATATACACAAATATGTGTTTAATATATTCATAGGCACACATGTTCACACAAATGTCCTTGCTATATATAAAATGGGTCTTGATTTTCTTAATATCTGGGAACAGTAATTCCTGAAAGCCAACAAGATTACTTTGGAATGTGCTACCACTTTATTTGAGCACATTATCATAATATTGATCTCAGTCATGATTCACATCCTATTCTGTGCCATTGACAAATGAAGCTTTGACATTTTTTTCTTACTTCTTTTCAAAAACCAAAGCTCTGCCTCACATACAAACATTCTGAAACCAGGAATGGGTTTGTGAATAGACCTATAGGCTCCAAAGGAGTGACTCCTGAATTCAAGACTCTAAACTACCCAGCTCTCTAAGACTCTTCTGCCTCTTTAAATGGTGTGCTGAGGGCCGCTCACCACTACCCTAGTTCTCTCTGTCTCTTGCCACATGGTAAAACTGGACGGCTTTGTAGTCTGTTTTGCCTTTGAAATAAGGCTGCGTAGTGTATGACTTTATTTAACACTTCATCCGTTTCCCCCAGTGGCCATGGAAACCTGAACAGGTGGAGAATCCATTGGCTGAATGCCCAAGTTACCAGTATTATATAAGACTCCATTTCATGCCCTTGATAATCCAACCTGAAAATGCACCAAGCTTTCTTTTTATCTACTGAAACCAGGGTCTGTTTTCTTGGACTACATAACTTAGTTTACCCTCACTGATACATGTCCTCCATGTTAAGTTACAAAGTATTTGATTGAAGATATTATTATCCATTACCATTAGGAACCCAGGGAGCTGTGGCAGACTCTCCTTTAGATGTCCACATTGATGAGCACATAATTACCACCAAAAAAAATAGGCATGAAATACTCTACAATAGAAAGTAAGCTTCTGTGTCTTCCACAGGGGGTAAGGTTATGACAGGATGAGTTTTCACAATAAAGTGACACTTGAATATAAGTGGAAGTGAAGAACTACTAAACAGGGAGGCTCCTGTCACAACTGTGGGGGTCTGAAGAACACAGTGAAAGGTCCAGCGCCAGAATTAGCAGCACCAGCCATATCCATGTCAGGAGTTAAGGGAAAGAGTTTGCAACCAAAATCTCTACAACTTTAGAAGAAGTTAAATTTGGATTTGGGGGGGGGAGTCAATTCTTTTCAATGTATATAACCAACACAGTAATTTGGACAATTACCCTAAAAAAATACCCTAAAATAATAAAACTGAAATGTATGACTTAAAGCCTTGTTTTATGTGATTTCACCTGGTTTTTTATATTTTCACTTGCTAACTGTAACCATGCTACAAATGGATATAAAAGACCTAGGGACTGAATGGGATGAAGGACAGGCTAGCTGGAGGCTAAGACTTCATTTTCAAGCATTAGGAAAATCATTCACAAAACATAGACTACTTTCCTTTTTATTTTTTTGGAGGGGTTGTATGTGGAAGGAAGAAAATATTCCTAATAATTGGTTAAAGTTACTTCAAAAGAAAAAACAAAAACAGCCTTTGCTTGTCTGAAAGGCCTGCTCTAAAACTGAATTTAAAAATTCAGCCATTTTTGGGTTATCTTCTTCCCATGACTACAAGATGATGGGGGAAAAAAATCCACTGGTATAAAACAGTTTAGATATTCATTTTCCTGTTACTGGGATAAGAAACCTATAGTATTACTGATTACAATATTTACATTATGCTGATTGTCTTAATAGACAGCAGGTCTAGTATGAATAACAAGAATTGAATCTTAGGGCTGAGTCCAAGACTATTCAGATGAAGCAAGCTGCCCCATCCTTACTTAAGTCTTGGAAAACTCTGAGTAGGAATGTTTGAACTTCTAATATAGAAGTTATCCTCTAATACTCAATTTACCCTATATATTAAAGTACATTTGTAACAATTAATAAGGCAATACTTAATCATCGCTATTAACTAAAGTTTATTGTTAATTTAAATCTACCTCATCTTTCCCTAACGTCCACTTACTTTTTGAGGAGCCCACAAGGGACTCTACATGACATTTTGCCACCCATTTCTGTGGACTCTTGTCAGCTCTGACCATATCTTAGACTTCCCTTGTTTTGAAGATCTTAACAATCCTAATGGCATTGTTCCTATAACACATAGAATGTTTACTACCTCAGCCTGATGTCATGAGCATCTCACAGTAACAGGTCGAATGCTATTCTCAGCACATGTTATCAACAGCTCAAGCTGGAGCACTGTTATTGATAATTTTAAATTTTTCTTGCTCATATTCTTGAATATAGAACTATATTTTAATGCCCACACCTGGGTACAATGGTCCCTCACTAATTGTAGTGTACTGGTCTCAGCATCTGCCATGGTACTCAGGTACTCAAACCCCTTAAGTAAAATAATGCAGTGTCTATATGACCTATGCATGTGGTCATTAGCTTTATGACTGCTCTAAATACTACAGCTTTGGAAGTAGTACAAACACTATGTGATCAGCCAACATACAGAATTTCTTACATAAACATAAACCATGAAAATCACTCTGTGTATACTCAGTAAAATACCAGATACAGAAGGCCAGATTTGTCATCAAAATATTCCAAGTGCTATGAACTCTTGTATAACAACTCTTCCATACATAATTTGTTTAAAATGCAGAGATTCTCTCCTTCCACCGTGTATTCCAGGACTACAGTCAGACTGCCAGGCTCAGTGGCAAAAGCCCTTATACACCCAAACATATCACTGGTTCAAATGTATTTAGTTAGTCTTAAAGATTTATTTATTTATTTATTTATTCATTTATTTTATGTGTATGAGTACACTGTAGCTGTCTTCAGACACACCAGAAGAGGACATCAGATCTCATTACAGATGGTTGTAAACCACCATGTGGTTGCTGGGAATTGAACTCAGGACCTCTGGAAGAGCCGTCAGTGCTCTTAAACACTGAGCCATCTCTCCAGCTCCCCAAATTTATTTTATAAGTAAGTAGCACCTTATATAAATTATAATATAATTTCATATATTCACTATTACTTTCACTTGCAATTACCTACACCAAAAAACTCAGGTTCTAAGCAAGTTCCTTTGCATATATGTTATGGTTGTGTACCTTGGTGTTCTTGTGGGACTCCTAACAGTGAGAGTTGGAGTGTCACTGGTTCTCTTGCATGCTCTTGAGACCCTTTTTCTCCTACTGAGTTGTCTTGTTCAGCCTTGATAAGAGAGATTGGTTTTTTTTGCCTAGCTCACTGTATTATGTTGTGCTGTTTTCAGTTGATCTCCCTTGGAGGCTTGATCTTTACTGAAGGGAAACTGAGTAGAAGTGAACCTGGGGTAAGGGGGAGGTGACATGAGAACCTATAAGAATGTAGAAGACTGTGGTAAGGATGTAATGAATGAGATAAGAATAAAACTTTAAAAAGTAAATAAGTAAGTCAAAAAGAAAGGAAGGAGGAGGGAAGGAGGGAAGGGAAGGGAAAGGAAAGGAAAGGAAGGAAGAAAGGAAGGAAGGAAGAAAGGAAGAGAAGGAGGGAGGAAGGAAAGGAAGGAAGTATGGAAGAAGGCAGCCAGGCAAGCAGGCAGGAAGAAAGGAAGGAAGGAAGGAAGGAAGGAAGGAAGGAAGAAAGGAAGGAAGGAAGGAAGGAAGGAGGAAATATAAAATTCATATTTCACAAAAAACTAGCATATTACAATGATATTTGAATTATGTTTTCTGGAGATTAAAGACTAAATGTATATTATAGCTGGGTATAAAACCCCAGGACAGATAGAAGTGCTGCTGAAGATAAGAACAGTTGGCTATGGCAGAGTGACTCTGTATCCCTCCCCAGAGCCACACAAATAGCTTAATTTCTTGAGTTGCTGGGGGACTTTATATAACTCTTTCCAGCCATGCTAACATTAATCAAATCATGAGTTTCCTAAGACCTAGCAGTTGGCATGTCTCATTTAGTGTTTGAAAACACAAGAGGATTTGAGTATCTTACTTGGTAATCCATCAAATTGAAAATTTCAGTGGAGTAAAAAAAAAATACTTAAACATTGTATTTAAATTATTAATTAGCTTTTTAATTAAGGAGAACAAAAATGTTCAGATTTAAATTATAAATTTTATAGACAAAAGATGAACATCAAACTATGCGTGGTATCTCATACTTATTACTTCAGCACTCAAAAAGTTGATGCATAACTTTGGATGCATAGCCTGCCTGGGCTACAAAGTGAATTACAAACCAACTTATCTATAGTGTGAGATACTATTTCAACAAAATACAAATGGAAAGAAGAAAAGGGAGGAAAAGGACACACAGCAAGGATTAGCATGGTCCTATCTAATACCCTCAGAAACACTGTATTAATAAATCCCAGAGTGTGTATTTTACAAATTCTCAGAATGACTTAAATGGAAACACTTTCAAGGCATGGGTTACATTTGGCAAATATTCAGTTGGGTGGTCCTTTTCTCACTTTCTTTGAGTCTCAAAGCCAAAATCTAAAAGACCACACAGATGCCAACAGTGCACATGAAGGTATTAAGGAAAGGCCAGAATGTCCTCTGGTCCTCCTCCTGATGTGACCAGCCTCTTAGCACAGCTTCTGATGACATACACTAATCAGGAACTCTGGAACCCTCACTAGAACTAAACTAAGTCATGGGTAATGAAGAGATAACCAAATGGAGTATTCAAAACCCACAATGCATGAACACAGAACCATTACAAAGCTACAAGAGGTAAAGACTCTATCTACACTGCTCTTCAAGTGATCACCCAAAAAATACAATCTCACAAGGAAACTACCTTACAAATACATTTACTAGGTCAGAAGGACATTCTCCATTGCAATGCCACATTCGACGATAAAACAGTGTAAGTGTAAAAGTTTTCTATTTTGAAGACAATTCATTAAAGTATAGGAAATTTAATGAGGCAGGGAATTTTGTGACAAGAAAGTCCAAATGACAAATATGAATGTTTATAAACACAAATTTATTATATTAATTCTGAGTTACAAATATGGGCAAAAGCGTACATGAAGCTACAAAATCTACTCTTAAAAGTCACCTAGTTAGGACCTAACATTTTAATTACGTTGCAGTATTCAAAAACCACAATAACTCAAACACACTTAAATATATTTCTTATGAAAGAAAATTCAATGTGTTCCACATGCAGGAATCAAGGTCTTATATCAGAATCAACACTTGGACAGTGATAGAGTTTAAAATAATTTACTTTACAGTTTCAATATTCTAGTGCATAGATGCTGTCTTAAATTTCAATCTAACGGGAAACACATACTTTGGGAAAACAGGTCTGCTCTTGATAATTAAATGTGCTAATCAATTCTAATGTTACATTTCTCATCTCACTTATCCTTAAAGCAATATTCATAGAAGAATGGTCTTTGAGTTCTTAAGCAAAGCAGCATCTCCCATGTTGTTAACAATGTACAACTGTTTGAGGTAAGATTTTTCCATAGAAATATGAAGTTGGTAAAGTTCCACAAGTATGTTTAACATTATTCTGCAGCAAAGTATCCAGGATCTTTGAATCCTACTCACAATGAGGTAATCTGCCTTTGAGAAATAAGCTGCTGTGTCTAAGGATGCCTGGAAATACAAGGCAGCCAACTTAGCAATGGAAGCACTGTACACAACTTATTTATGGAAACTCGGTCACCTCTTGGTAACTAACAATCATTGATATTCTAGCCATCTCCAGCTAGGTGATCTGCTTTCTAAGTTCCTCTCTACTTTCAATACATACTTAAGGTAGGCTTCGGTGATAATGACATCTTCCCTATCCTTCCTATCCTCCATAAAGTGTGTATCTAGAACCCTGGCATGCTTTAATGTTCCTATAGTGCTTTTGTGCTGTATCTAACCATGCTTCCTGTAAAACAGTTTAAGGATCAACCCTCAAGGATAAACACATAGAAACAACCTTGCAAACTAGTAAGTAGATGAGGTGACTTCAAGTTCACATGCATATTGTAACTGCAATTAGATTCTAAAAATACTAGAAGATGTCTGCGTTAGCCTAGAAAAAAAGCAGAAAGACATTCAAAGGCGCTGTAGCTGAATAAATCGAAGACATGGATGGAGTGGGGGAGATGTGACAATCAGAAGATTTTGTGCTTTTACTTGGTTACCTTTGCAGGTAGCATAGGCAAAGATGAGATCTGAGCCTTCTGGAAGCTGTGAAAAGGATGACCTGGAGGGAGGCAGAGTGAAGGCAAGTGTTCCTGCCATCAGAACTCTGCAGTAGATATCTAAGATGGAGGCCCCGACCAGCACTGAGAAGTCAAGTAAAGAGAAGCAAGAGATTCAATCCAGGTGAGAAAAACCCTTTCCAAAGTTAACCAATACATGCCAATACATGTAAAAACAACTTTGCAAGTCCTGGATAATACACGAGAGTCAAGTGCTCCAAAGCATGATTCACATCAACATCGATGGTTTATACATCAAAGCCAAATATTTAACAAGAACCGAACAATAATTTTAAATTAGTCAAAGAATTGCCAACACTGTCTATTGAACATTCTCATTTACTCTGGAAATGGATGGCCTTCTTGGCTGTGGAGAGCTTGGCGGCTTTGCCCTTCCCTGGAATGTTCCATCAACGTTCCATCCCAGCAAACATGCATTGGATGAAGTCTGAGCTTTAGAGATGACTGGATTGGAGTCTGTTGAAGGTAAGTGGGGTTACGTAAAGTCACAGAAGTGGGATCTTTTGAATTGAGTGCCCTTACAAAATGAAGGATAAAGATATATACATATATACATATACAAATACATATACATATACATACATATCCAGTATGAAACATGAGCAAAGGGAAGTTCCTGAGACCCAGAAAACTCACACAAAACATAAGATTCACAAAGCCCTTCCCATGGTTTACAGAATACAAATAATTGCCAGCCAAGAGAAAAATCTTTGGAAGAGTAACTACCTGCACACTGCATGGGGATTCTGCTAACCCAGTTTTTGTGAGCCACTCACCTGTGCTGGGATGGACTTTTCTGTGATACAGTTACCTAACAGTCACAGATGCTCTTGTTAAGTAACCCTAAGGAATACTTTGATTCACCAAGCTTGTCTTAGATTGAATTATTCCTTCAATCTGTCATTGAGGTGGATATAAGTACCTCTCAGGAAAAGTCATAGAGCAAATGAAGTAAGAGAGGACTGGAAGGCTATATCTGAACTAGAAAGAGAGCCCTTACCAGAAACCAAGTGCAGAATTTCTCAACCTCTAGATCTATAAGAAACCTCTGGTGTGTGCCACCACCCTATGGCATATTGTTCTGATGCCAGCCTAAGTTTTACCAAGAGTCTTTCGGTATTTTGACTAATAAAGTTCTCCAAAGCTAGGTAGGACCACTGATAAAATGTCCTTTGTCATGTTTTCACCTGATGTGGAAAAACATGGTATGTTTCTAGGTCCTGACTTAGGTCTAGTTTATGCCATTCAGCATTCTAGTCAATTTGCAATGTTACAGATCATCCACAGACACTTTGTTAAAACACCATCTGTTCCCTGCCATACTTAAGAACTTCACAAAGTCTTCTGACATCATGGGACTTTGCACATCCCACCACCACACACTGAAACATCTAAAACCCTACTGTGAGCTCATATTTGAAACCAGTGTGCATGTGCAGCCTTCTTCCTGACATGATTATGGGAGTTCCCACATGCTAGTAGAACCTCTACAAACTGTTGGGTAGCATGTGCTTCGCCCAGAATGACCATCTCATCCTCAATGTCCTTCTTGACGCCTTGCAAGGAACACAGAAGCAGACTTATTCTTTCAAAATGACCTGGAGCAGTCACCCTCAGAGATACACCAGCAATAAACACCCTAGGTAGCAACAATGTGCTGCTGTTCAGTAGAAAAACTGCAATCACTCCTAGAGAATGTGAGCATTCTCACTAATGTAAATTATGGGTATGAATGGTGAGCATTAATAAGCTACAGAAAATTTTTAAAAAGTTAATTTATAGTCCACATAACAGTTTGTTCTAAATACAAGAAGGAGGAGGGAGAAAAATATGCAATAGATACAGCCGTGTAAACATGAACGATGCTGACAGGGATTGTGATGATAGCTTAGTGCTAACATCTTTGGACCAGAGCTGTGAATCTCATCAAGTCACCGATCCCTGACCCATTCCACCTCAAAAGCTATGATGATAAATGCCTGGAGATTGCATCCTGCTATCTGCAATCAGGTCGGTGTCGTGGAAGGGTCTCCTGAAGACCTGTGAGCTCAGTAAGATCCACTGGTCAGAAATTTGTTGTGCTGCTTCTTCCAGGGTGGTTATAATTTTTAAGTGCTGCAATATGGGAATACACATGGAAAAACTAACGTGCGATGACAGCTCAAATGAACAACTTGGTTTTTATTCCCCCCAACAACTGTGTTCAAAGAAAGCCGGTGCTTCTCTGCTCTGACAGCAGTTCCCCCTCTTGCAGCTTAGCATCACCTGCCACTCTCCATGTACAAACTGGGATGCTGTAAAAGACAGTTTGTCAGTCTACAGGAAAGGCAGGTCAACTCATCTTGCTACACTGTGAGAAGGAGAGAGTACATTTAACACTGAAGGGTCTAGAGTCCCTGCGGCTATTAATGTATTTTAACGGAGTATGCACACAAGGGAAGGAAACTATGTCTGACCTGATTTTAAAAATATGGCTATAACACCATTTAAGTTTTTTTAAATTATTAATTATGTCTTTTTTATTTATTTTTTTATACTCCAGATTTTATTACTCCCCCCATCTACCTGTTCCACTGTTCTACATCCCATACCTCCTCCCTATTCCCGTCTCTATGAGGATATCCTAACCCCTCACCCCCTACCCCATCTGACCTCTAAACTCTCTGGGGACTCCAGACTCTTGAGGCTTAGGTGCATCATCTCTGATTGAACACAGACCTGGCAGTCCTCTGCTGTATATGTGTTGGGGGCCTCATATCAGCTAGTGTATGTTGTCTGTTTGGTCATTGAGACTGCTGATCCTCCTACAGGGCCACCCTCCTCCTCAGCTTCTTTCTGCCTATCCCTAAAGCCTGATTTTGAATAAGTGAGTTGTTACCTTTCACGTAGAAAAAAGCCATACACCTTAAAGGGGAAGACAGCCTATCTTGCTCTGTAGGGATACACCTTTTATGTGTTGTCTGCACCTCTTTATGGCTTCTTATTTATTCAAAACTTAATTCTGCCCAGTTTAGTGAAAGTACCATAAGCTACTCCTTCACTCTTTCACAATCCTCAAAAAACGTCTTCACTTTTTAACCAAGCCCCCAGCTCAGTGTTCACTACAATACACCCAGTCTGTCCATGAATCAATCTGCCAACCAAGAGGTGTCTCCTAACTGCCCATTATACCAACCACCTTCCTGCTCCTTCCTTCCACAGTCTGCTTCCTTCTAGCATCCACACATGCAAGGTAAGATCACCCTTTGCACATGTTCTGAGTCCTCAAATACCAAAAATGGCATCGTTCTACAATTCCTCATGCACCTGAGCTGAAGAAAAAGGATTTTAGATTTATAAGGGAAATAAACTACCACATATTAAATAAACAGCAACAAAAACATGTCTTCCCAAATATGAAAAAAACTCGAGTGTCCCGAAGTAACATACTCAGTGGGGACTTTTAGTTTTCCTTCCTCATTTTCTTCAAGCCTTTGGAGACTGTGTAACAAACTAAAGTTTTATAACCTCCCTACACTTCTTCCTATTGGCAGGCTACAGTTGGAGTGATAAGAATCTCTGCAATTCTATTCAAAGACTTTTTAAAGAAATATTCCAAAGATAAAAAAATAAATTGGAAGCCCAAACACGGTTCACACTTCTAAAACTGTTCTGATAAAGCCTCCTCAGCACCAGACACAGTGGCCTTCCACAAGAATTAATAATACTCTAGAGGTCGCTTGACAGATTTCACTGCTGAGCAGCAATGGGGCTTCACACTACCCCGTTTTAAAGTACCACATTTTTGTGCAAGAAGAAAAATGCAGGGAAAGTTCTTGACCCGATATAGCATGCCTTTTAATATTTGACGTCATACAAAGGACTAAGAAGTACATTAACACTGAGATGCCGTCCTTTGTGCAATACCCAATGGCATGCCACACTGCAGTCATGGTAGCCTTTAGGGAAGTGGGCATGCTGTAACTGTGTTTGTAAAGGAGCTCAACACTCTGTTTTACAGGCAAGAAAATATTTTTATACCAGCTCATAAAAATTGCCATGTTATTGGAGTATATCAAAAGTTCCAAAGAACATTTTTTCAACTTAAATGTGCCCCCTCCCATGCAGTTTTCACATTAATTGTTGGACCATATTCACAAACCCCTGAGAGTTTCATCTGAATAGGTAAAGACAAAACAGGCAGAGAGGTCAGTTGAACTGGAATCCCCAACACTACTATCATTTGGATTACTAAACTAGTAGAACTGTTCAGTTTTTCTTTTTCATAAGCTCTTAATGGCCAGTCTCCAAAATTAACCCAAAGCAAACAACACAAAAACCTTATGAAGGATCATGAACCAGTTTAGACAACAAAAACAGGGCTGTCCATACAACTTGTAATGGGTAGCATATCAACTGTGTGCCAATCACTAGCTAAAATTTGAGGATCAATGATAAAATAAATTCCCAAATGGAGTAATTCTGTTAAAGAGCCTGCTATGTATAACAGGGAGGGTGGAGGGGAGGGGAAGCACATGTCTCTGGGGGGAATAGAAGAATGTGAATAAAGCAATGCCTTTTCCTGAGATTGGTACCAAACTCTGCTTCCCCAGTGAGCATGCACCTGAGAAGGAGCATACTACGCACACTGAGAAAAGTGGCTACAATACAGATAGGGAAGAGAAGGTCAAGAGCTTTCCCCACGTTTTTCTTCTTGCACAAAAATCTGGTGCTCTAATAAGGGGGTAGTGTGAAGCCCCATTGCTCCTCAAGAGCCACAATGGCCACAAATACCTGGCCTTCTCAAGAAAAGGTCCTGACATTGGTGCGGGTGCCTATTTATGTATCACATGGGGAAAAAAAGAAAAAGAAAAAGTAAGAATTGTCAAAAAATAAATGACTTGCCATTATTACAAAAAAAAAAAAAAGCTAGCACTCTTAATGCCCCTTTACTAAGTACTTTGCTAAGTATTTTAAGTTTTATTATTTCTCGTGTTTTCCCCTCAATACAACTCGAAAATGCAGGAAAGAGTATGTCCCCTCAACTTACAATGTCATTTGCAGCCCTGCATGGTCTAACTTTTAGCTTCCCTCTCTATACCCACTCCATTGCGTCATTTACCACCAAGACCCAAAGTCACTGAGTGGCCAGGCGTTTTCTTTCATAAAAGCCACAGGACAAGGTTTAGAACCATGCCCCCCCCCCATCAGACTTAATGAAGTGAGGTCTACAGCTGTTAAAACATGGAAAAGGGAAAGATAATCACTACAGAGAAACTATTTCAATCACAGAAAAGAGGTAAATAGAGAAAAGGAGAAATGGGTATAGGGGAGAAATATAGGATTCCCCAAAGAAAAGTATACAAGCTAATGGAATATTTAGCCTTAACAATATTTTTTTAAATGAAGTCAACTAGTTTCCAAGAAAACTAGTTGAAAACATGTTTTTGCAATCTAATGGGCATTTGCTTCACAATTACAGCACCCACAGTTGTCAACATCATGGGAAAAGAAATCTTCCTTTTGCTGTGATAAAGTATTAATGATGCAACTTCGTTGGGAGACACTGTGACAACATCTGAACAGTTAGTTCTCAGGCAGTCCCTCTGAGACTCAAGAATCATGTTCCATGTCTGTGAGGACTTTTAAAAGCAGAGGGCTGAATTATAGATCTTTTCTATTTGCACAACTTAGTTTACTGTTGAAGAATTCTTCTTTCTGGAAATTAAATTATTCTATGTGGAAGACAATGACCACTATGTTACTCTAATATTTGAAGGACCAAATAAAATATTTGATGAGGATTAAAATTTGTCATAAGGAGTGGGCATTATTAGGTTGAGCAATCATACCCAGAGTCACATAAAACATACTTATTTTTAATGTAATTCTTTCTTTTTAACTCTGCCCATGATCCGGCCTATTAATAGTGACACATTAAACACCAATTAGACTTTAAGAAACTTCACTGAGGTGAAATATGCTCTGCATCTGCACTACCTTGGGTCAGTATTTTTATGAAGTTTGGTAAGTTAGCTTCTGACAGGATCCTTTACATGGTCAATGTCACTTACGAGGCCATCCAATGAATTTTAGTTAAAAATTAACATGGAGACGAAGAAAGAAACCCTAAGGACAGGTCACTTTAGAGTTAGCTGATCATAACTCAGTTGAATTTTATGGGCCATCCTCATTCTAAGTCAGCCAGAGCAGTAGGTACTCCCCTGACAAAACCTCAGATAGTGACAAAATATATAAAGAATGAAATATATAAAGAACTCAACTACTAAATGAAATGCTATGAATGATTCCATGTCCTGTATTCTACAATGCAGAATTCTTGTAGACCATGCAAATATGGAACACTTCTTTCTTACTTCTCATGTTTCTTTCCAGGTGAGGGCAGCCTACTTAATGAAACACTCTGGCCTCTGTCCAACCTTTCACTTCCTCAGCCTCTGAAGAATACAGGAACAAGTTGCCTTGCTTCTTCTTCCTTTCTCTGGAGATATCCTTGTTTGACAGGGAACTCAGAGACAGCTCAGTCTCCAGGGGGAGGAAGACAGATGATGGACCAAGAACCTGAGATGTCACTCAGTAGTCACATAATGCCATGTTTAATCCTTGGAGGGGATTTTGTTACTATCTTTTCTCTTTCTAATTTCCCAGCCTGCTTAGAACCTCAAGGTAGGGATATTTATTTGGCTCCTTAAAGACATTAATAATAAATATTAATTCTCTCCATTTCATATTTTTTAAAAATAAACAAAATATATTCTCTACTAATGGTGTTACATGTTTAAAGGAGAGGGAGTATTTCAGTAGGCATACAGCATCTCCCGAACCAACAGAAGTAATATGTAACATGTACATAAATTTATGGTAACCAACACACATCTTTTAAATCTAATTTCTAAGGTCAGTTAGTGTCAGTACAGTTATTAAACAAATAAAGGGATATTAATGAGAAAAACCCAGTCCTTACCTATAAAGGATAACCATACTTAGTAATTTCAATGACATAATTAAAAGTTCCCCTTGACCTCATGCTACAAACCATTGCTTTCAGAAAGTAACATGTTCATGTCATTCAAAATTTGTAGAACTTTTATACACATATACTTACACTGACTTAATCAAATATAATTGGCTCACCTGTTTACTTTGCTCAAAAAACAAGCTAATGGCTCTTGCTATAACATGCATTTTACTCTGAAAACATAATTGGCAGTTCTCACAACAAAACATAAATTTGAATATAAATAACTATGTTGATTGTCAAAACTCTTCCTTGACTAAAGATAAATTAGTCTGCTGTCACAGGGGTCATTTTCTGTAACAAATTCTAGGAAACATCACAGTGTGGTGACCATATAATGGATGCCACAGAAGGTAACAGCTACACCAACTTGGAGGAATTCAGGGATACCCAAGGAGCTGAAACCTGAAAGAGCCGCCAGCCACATGCCTGTCCTCACTGCCGATCCCTGGATGAGGGAATCGGTGAAAATGACCTCTGATGTCCAACAAGGCGCCAGTGCACACCTCAGTTCTCTTTCTGAGGACATCACTTAGAGGAGGCCGTCTCTTTTCCTTACATTTTTTGCTGCTTATGTTTCTTTTTGTTCCCCTGCAATGATTTTCTGTTGAGAATTGAGCTCTCTGCTTTTAAACTGAGCAGCTGTTTAAGATCTGACCTCACAGACTGATGCTGATTAAACAGTCTACAATACTCTCTGGACAACATTAATCTTTGTAGAAAATTTGATCTTAATCAGGAGGCTGACATAACAATAATAAAGAATAGCAAATTCTTGAAATTTCTCACTACTGGGATATAACAGTTGTTGAAAGAAACAGTGCTGGGAAATATAACTTAATTTCCTTTACCTTAATGGTTATATATTTCAATACATAAAGGAATTATATATTTTGAGAAAGAAAATTTATCAATTTGATGCCAATCTACAAAATATAATATTATAATCATCTATCTATATAAAAATAACATTACAATAATACCTTATCTCAGAGGGCATGGAAATCACTTAATTTCAATAATCTATTTAATAACATATGTCTTAATTAGTAAACGTAAGATTGCAAGCATGTATTCACATATTCTATATTCAAACCAATATTCTGAGATATTACACCTTGCTGTTCCCATCTTACAGGTCAATAAGCTGAGTCTGATGACCACATAAATGGTCAATATTCTGAGGTATTATACCTTGCTGTTCCCATCTTACAGGTCAATAAGCTGAGTCTGATGACCACATAAATGGTCAAGGGAAAAGAGCTAAGAGACAACTGGCATTCACTAAAAGACACATTATAAGTGGCTCACATGTTAGGGAATGCAAAAACAGCATTACATTATTGAAATTTATTTTTCTAATAACTTTTATAGAATATCATAAATATATAGAAAAGGCTGGGCCATTTCCTACGACCTGTGTGTGACTGGTATATGAATTTGAAATAGTGGAATATATTGTAATGTGTATATGCACACACATGCATAAAACATATACATATATAGAAATAAGTTTAGCATTCAGCACACAACCTGATCAGAGTAATAAATGGGTGAATGCAATTTTAGGACAGAGTTTTAGGAATTACTGCCTCACTTATCTGGCAGTAATTGTTTGTAATCTGTCAATATATGTATTGATACAGAATATAATTGCAATATCATACTGTTGATGGACCATTTTCTACAAATCAATTAACCAAGATACGAACCTTGAAGTCACCTCAAATGTCATGTGATTAAAAGATGAAGAACTGCAATCATCATCATCCCACATTTTTTATGAGTCTTATAATTTAATGGACTAAGATCACAGGATGATAAAACATTCCTATGAGTTTCCTGTGTTGGAGGTACTGTTTGTGAATATAACTAGATTCATTAAAACTAACCAGGCAGTTCATTAATCAGTAGGCTGGATTGGCAGACAATGTGATGGAAACTATTTATGTATGACATGTTTAATATTTTATAGTCATATAAAATGCTGCTACTTTGGCATGTAATCAGATAAACTTGAAGCTAACAATAAGCATCTGCAATCAACTTTTCACATACAGCAATGTACAGCTCACCCATCCTTCAAAGGTCTCCATCTTTGGGATATGGACAGTAATAACCCTCGAGGAAGCCACTGGGATAACTTGGATTTTAAAGTTTTCTTACTCATAAGTAAGTTAGCAGAAAGCCATTGTGCAACACCTTTAATGAGTTGGCTTAAAAACTAACTGTACAGTGTCTGACTAAATTTTATTCATAGTTTGAATTTGAATTTGATTTTAAATGTGTCCAACTATGTGGGATCTTTTCAAAGTAAAAATTATGTCACCAAGAGTGATACATGTGTCACTTTCCTTTAACTTGACAGCAACATTCCCAAAGAGAAACACTAAGAAGAGCATGTTCATATTCTATTCATAATGGGGGAGGAGAGCATTCTGGGGAAGTTGGAAATGTAAACATATTTTATGTTGGCTCCAGTTGGCTTTTATGACTAGATATACTGATCCACACAAAGAATGCAGTTTCATAAACAAATTACTATAAGTCATTTCCAATTTAAAAGTAATTCCAATTTAAAGTTTTCCTTTATAAAGAAGAACCTGCAAATATATTTAAAAACAAAAAACAAAAACAAACAACTGTGCAGAACTCTTCAACAATTCCACATGCATTCTTGACAGCAAAGAGTTACATTTTGGGGAGAGGCAATTCACATTCAATTACATGCACATAGTAAAATACTTGGAGAAGTTCATTTTTCACGTTTACAGTCCATTATGATCGTGATATTATACTTAGAAAATATTTAATAAAACTTCCATTTGCCTTTTCCAACTTATATTTTTTGAATTTCATTTTTCCTCTCTATGATGAACCACCAAATGGGAGGAAGAATTGATGATTTCTATTGTATTAAAAAAGATGTGTGATAGTTGGTAATGCTGTAATTTGACTGCGCATGACTTTTATGACAAACAATGCAAACATTAATGGCATCTATAATGATTTGGTTTTACAAGTGTGCACACACGCACACAAAGTTAAATAACCCCTTTCCACAAGACTAGGACAATTTCATTACAGCAACAACCTCATGCGCTTGCTATAACTGCCATTCACTCAGGTACTATCATTTTCAACCCACAATATGGCATAAAAGCCTCATGTAGAATACATGGAGTTTTTCTCACGCCCAGCAGCTGCTCTCTGGAGACACACACAGGTACACAGTGGTGTCAACTGGTCTATAAGGATCATGGTTAAAACCGGAACACTAGACTCAATGAGAGGAAAGGAAAGGAAGGGGGGAAAACATTCCTCCTTCGTCTAAGGTATACTTCTGAAAGAAATTTTACATTGATATAATGCAAGGGTTCCAAGAGTGTTCTCAAAGCGCTCCTGTAAAGTTCCCTGAATGTGAATAAAGGTGAAACTACAGCAGTGTTGGCAAAAGAATCGCAGCGTTCCCTTAAGCCAAGCAGTGTAGCCTCTGGCGGTGCTTTTCCCACGCTTGCTTGTTATTAGTAAAATTACAGTCCTTCTATATTTCAACAACTAATTCCAAACATAGCCATCTTCATTCAAGCTTTGGACCTTGTAACCCACAGACCAGTACGGATACTGTTCAACATTAACAATGGATTCTGCTTGGCACAGAGAATCACTAAAAGAAGAGGCATCCGGTTGTTGAAAGAAAGCAGCTATTCCATACATGAGGATTCTTGCCTCTATTGGTCATACTGGTCTATGTTGGCAATCCAACAGGAGTCATTTCAAACAATCTTCCATTGGATTTTAGTAGCGTGGCTGGGGAGCCTTCTAATTATGTTGATACATGCTCACCAGCAAGCTCATCAACTGAACTACCATCGGTGGAAGTGTGCAAAATGAGGTAACTCATGAGCAGGGGCAACACCTCCCCATTTTCATGGAAGTCAATGCAGAAAATTCTCAGCGTCTTACATATCAGTCACACAGTTCTTAAAAGTGAACTGTCCGTCATGCTTATCAGGCCTGATTTTTGCTCATTACATATCTCTTTTCTAAGCCAACATATTTGTTAGAGAACATTAGGCATGCATATGTATAAAGCCTTGCAGAGCTGAAGCAAGATCAGTTCAAATGAGGGAAATACAAAAACCCCTTGCAAGCACAGCCTGCCCCTCTATTATCCTCTTCTTCCACACCCTTCATTACCCCGGTGTTTACAGTGAAAACGCAACTTTGGGTATTTGAGAAATAAGTGGCTCCTTGTGGAAAACACAGAGATGCACACCCCCTAAGCCCCCAAGTCTGTTTTCCGACTCCCACTCTCAGACCGAGGAGGTTGCACCTCCTTCCTAGAGACTTTACTCTGAACAGAGTGGCTCAACATGCTGAGTATCAATCGATGAAAACACATTACACACCAGAAGAAGAGGAAGGTCGGGTGCGGGGGAGAGCTAAACGTAGCTTTGCTTTCAGCCATTAATTACGAATCACCCAAATATCGCTATGCGTATCTCCCATGCACAAGCACCCTTGCCAAACCTAGCTGTCAGGCAGCGCTTTCCAGAGCCTCGCTATCTATTGTCAGGACAGAGAAGCCCCCGGAAGCCTGTGAATCCCTCTGAAAAACGCTTCCTCCGAAACGCTAAATATAGACCAAAGGGGTCTGGGTCTGGTGAGCAGCAGGAGACTGAAGAAACGGTCATGGACGCATATGACTAAGTCTTTCCATTTTGTTCTAGCCAAACATCGTAATGACATTGAACATAAGGGCAAAAGACTGGAAGGAAGTCTTCCCCGCCCCCACCCCGTCTTCTCCGGTATATTAGGGACGTCATGAATGCAACCGGGTTGCTCTGGAGGGTGGCGGGGAGCAGTCGGTGTTGCCCTATATACGCGTCCTCCGAGGTAGAGGGGTGGCAGGGAGGGGAGCACGCGGAGAAGCCACTTGGTAACCGCTCCAAGAAAGACACTGACCCTGGACCCCGTTGCGGGGAGAGCCATCTTCCAAGAGGGGAGCCCGCACGATCGAGGTCCTCCCCCGGGGCAGAAAGCACCCCACAGCCGCCGCCTCCACCCCTTAGCCCCGCTGGCAGCGTAGGACCAACCCCCACCGGCGGTGAGCAAGAGGACGACGCCCGGAGGATGCGCCCGGCTCCAGCAGCTCAGCTAAGGCAACTCACCGAACGGCGCGGCGCCCGACTGCTTCCTGGCGAACATGCACCCGCCGCCAAAGACAGCTCCTCAGTCGGGGGAAAGGCGTGCGCGCCGCCGCCCGGCTTCAGAGCAAGGTCCTGACCTTGCCCAGCTGCAGCATCCTCCGCTTTTGTTGTCGGAGCGCGGCCGCGGGACAAGTGATGCTGGCGGGGAGCAGGGGCGAGCGCGGCAGGCAAGAGGCGGCTCCCGACGCGAGTGCGCAGCGCCCGGCCCGGCCGCCCCTCCGAGCGCGGCGAGCGTAGCGCCCCCTGCCCGACTCGGCGGGCGCCGCGGGATTCTCGGGGTTCCGCTGGGTTCCGCGGGGCTCCCCGGGCTCGGGCCGGGCTACAGAGCCGCCGCGCCCGCCGCTCCGCTCGGCCGGTTGCCGCCGCGGGCGCGAGCCTAGGCTGCCCTGGCGCCCGGCGCCGAGCGCTCTCGAGCTGCGCCCTGCGCGCCGCCCGCGCCACCTGTGTCGCCGCCGCCGCCGCCGCCGCCGCCGCCGAGAGCGAGGCTCCTCCCGCCGCGCGCCGCAGCTCAGCCTCCGGCTCAGCCGCGGCGGCCGGCTCCGGCGCCTGGCTAGTGAGCGAGCGAGCGTCCGCCCCGCCACCGAAACCTGCCCCGGGTGCGGAGCATGCCCAGTGCCGCCGAGAGAGCGCGGCGCCTCGCCACGCGAATTCCACTTCTGGTTTTCGCGGCGGCAGCAACAGCAGCAGAGATGGGAGGAGGCGGCGCAGGTTGGGAGAGGGCCGAGCATCCCCGGGAGCGGACAGCACCCGGGCCAGAGCCGACGTGAAGAGTTGATTCTGAGGGGCAGACATCAGTCTGCAAAGGGGCAGCGACTGAGGGGTTCTAGAGTAGCTTGTGAGTTAAGGAGAGCAGAAGGCCAGCCATGCAAGCTAATGGATGGGGCTGGATGTTCTTGTAGATTCTAGGGTTCCAAAGCGAAGAACACATGACGTCTGTGAGAGGTTCTTTCACAGTGTCGGGCCCCATCTTCACCACCTCTAAATAATAATCTAAAAGCTTAGATTATGCTTTTCACAGACACCCTCCCTTTAAGTAAACTCAGTCTGGTTTTAAAATCTGGAATATGAGTGAACTTCCTACAAGAAAGACCCTTGCCGGATCTAGAGCGTTAAAGATTTCTCTTCGTTTTCCTGGCACTTCTTACCCAGTTGTCGTCTTGGACACCTCCACAACTTTTTCCATCTTCTCTGCCATTGTCCCGTGCTAAAATGGAAACTTTATTCCTCCTCCGCTGACCCGGGTGAAGCCTGTGAAACTTACTCCACTTCCAACTGAGATTTCCGAATGTCTCTCAGTTAGACAGTCATTAGACAACACAGAGTGCTAAATCTAGCAAGCAAAATCACACTATGAAAAGTCTTGTTGGAAAGCGAAACCCATGCCAAGTTCCAAGGCAGGCAGGCCTTCAGGACCTTCATCTATGTCCCTGTGTTGCTGCAAAGTCTGTCAGTCACATTCAGGACAAATACTTCCCATAATTATTCCACTACTAATCAGAAGCCAGCTGTTCCCTCCCCTCCCCTCCCCTCCTTCCCAGAACCATTTTCTGAGACACAGATGAACAGGACAGGAACCATGAACTTTTAATAAGAGGGGATCCAGCTTCAGTAATCTCAGGAACGTTTCTATTCAGTTTGCAAGAGATTATCCAACAAAGTCAAATTACTTGCATTAAATCTGAGATAGCTTCTATTATTCTCTGGAGTTAGTGAAAGGCTGAAGCAAGTGTAAAGAAAAGTTAAACAGAGTGAACGTGTAAAGGAACAAACAAGAGGTCGAGCAATGACTATTCTCAAGAGTGAAATGTGCAAGGTCATTCCACCAGCCTTAGGTAGGCTTGGTCTCACTCACAAAAGTCTCACCAGTGTAGGTACTACTTTGAAGCTGGTGTGACATTAACATAGTCTGATTACTGTAAGGGAAGATATGTGGTCATTTTCAGGTATTTTTTGACATCAGCTCCAGCTGAATCTGGAATTTGGTGCTTGTAAGGCACACTAGCTGTCACATCTCATGTGAATATGTATGTGTATTACATAAGAAAAGATGTGCTTAGCCTCTGTGTGTCTGTTGCTATTTATAGTTGTTTGACTTGTATGTGCTAGTATGTGTGAGAGATATGTGTATGTATGTGAGGCATGTGGTATATGTGAATCTGTGTGCTGATGCCTGGAGACTGGAGAGAACTTAATGTTCTTTTCTGTTCCTTTTGGCTTTATTCTTTAAAATGTGGTCTTCCACTGAACCTGTGAAACTAAGTTTAGAGGCTAACAAGCCCCCAAAATCCTCAATACTGGACTTGCAGGTATACACATGGCCTCACCCGTCATTCTATGGGGGTCCTGAACTAAGGTTCTCAAATTTGCAGAACAAACACAGTTACTGAGCCATCTCTGTGGGTCCCTGTTTTTCTCCTTATGAATTTTAACTCAGTAAGTCAGTGGGGACAGGGAGCAGGTTATGACAAAATCAGACATTGTAGTAGGTGCACAGAGTAGGTGCACAGATTCTATCCTTAGAGCATATGCATATTTTTGTGTCCAAAAAGATCCAGTGTGAGAGAAAAATGATTTTCCAAAGTTGTTTGCTTTGTTTTATGAGAAATTGCAAAATTCCCATTGATTTATTGATCACTATGGCAATACCCGTGATCAGTCCCTGAAGAACTTCTTGTGGCGGGGGTGGGGTCCTGAAGAAGCAAACATGCCCTGGATGTCAAGGATTTCCATTTATTTTCTGATGCGTTTCATTGAAACATTTATGATTTCTATTCTTCCAGAACTATTTGTAACTGGAGATATTATTAAGTTCACAATTAGGTAATGTGAAAACTAGGGTGAAATGTTCCTGTGTGGTGCCGAGCCTTCGGACGACTCGCTGCTGCCATCTTTTGCTGCTTCTGACAGTTCCAGTGAAGAGCAGAATCCTGAATTTACACATCCACTCTGAGTCCAGAAAATTTTCATTCTGCTAGTTTCAAATTATATCAATCAGTTCTAAATAAGAAAGCTTTATTGTAGCTCTTCTGTTTGCATATCATTAGAGCAATGTGTTGTAGAAATCACATCTCAAAGCAACATGTTTCTCTTGATTTTTCAAAATCAACTTAAAATATAAAGTGAACGTATTTTTACACGGAAGCTTGACTTAAGTTTTGAGAATAAACTTTAATAATGAAATACATTTTATCAAGTCATATGTCAAATTTTAGAGTTCAAATTGTGTTGATTTTAGAAAAAAAAATCTTATTGGTAAAATGTAACTAAGATTATGGATTTCAACTAGGAAATAGTGGTTTGTTTGTTTGTTTTTCGAGACAGGATTTTTCTGTGTAGCCCTGGCTGTCCTGGAACTCACTCTGTAGACCAGGATGGCCTCGAACTCAGAAATCCACCTGCTTCTGCCTCCCATGTGCTGGGATTAAAGGCGTGCGTCACTACCGCCCGGCCACTTTTTTTTTTTTTTTGACATTTTTAAAATGTATTACTTGTTGATATTTTTTGAATTTAAAAGTATAATTATAGGTCAGCAGTTTTATTTCTGTCTTTATTTAAATACCAATAGTTATGATAATTTCTTAAAATTTGTAATTTACAGGTGGGAGAGACATCTCAGAGGTTAAAACCACATACTGCTCCTGAAAAGGATCTAAATTTGGCTCCAGAGCCTACGTGGGACAGTGCATAACCACCTATAACTCAAGTTTAAAAGATTGGACACCTGCTTCTAACCTCCCCATGTACTGTACTCTCATGCAGGTACATATAATGTAGACATCATTAAAATAAGTCTTTTAAAAATACCATTATTTAAATTCTACAAAGAAGTTTCTGTAACAGTAACCAATCTGTGTAATCATGACATATGATTTATATGATGAATATTAATAACAATAAGCATTAAAGATACAGCATGTTTCTTTAGAATGATACTGCAAAAAAAGTGGTTAACTAATCTTCATTAACCACAATTGCAAAGACCAGGGCCAGATTCATTTCATCATTTGATTAAAAACTATGCACTCTGAGTAGACTATCCTTTATTACACTAAAGCTCATATGACAGGAACATTCTTTCATTCTTTTATTTGTTCATTCAGAAAATGCTTATTGAGTATCTATTGTAGTTACTCCTGGGGTAAGTTTATATAATCAATAAGGAACAATAGCGCAGATGATGAATTCCCTATGACTATAAAGTTATTGAATAATAGAAGAAAGCCTCAAAGGGAAGATCCAGCAGAGTGTATGAATGAAAACACTCTCATCCTCAGCCTGTGTCTTCCAGCAAGTCCACACTTCCTAATCCTACCCAGGCAGCCACCAAATGGAGACCCAGTGAGTGTTCAAATATGTGAGCATATGGGTCCATTATCAGTTATACCCCCACAGGTAGCATGGGAAGGAAATAGTTCCTGAAGTCCTAACACAAAATCAGAAGAGGTCAAGAGCTGAGTTCTTTTGATATACAATGAAGCCAGTTCTTATCCTCACAGGAAGACTCGGGGCTCAGTGAGGGGGTATAATAACATCCCTTGCAGGTATCAAGGTCGCACTTTGTACTGAAATCTCCAAGTCTCTATGGCCTGGTATATGTAGAAAAGAACACACATCAATCACCAGAAATGGACTGGGATCAGGGGTCTTGGCCAACAGAAACTAATGAGTCTGCCACATTTACAAAAATCCATCGTATTACAGAGATGAGGCTGGAGAGGAAGCTCTCCTGGATACTGGAACATACCCTGCGGTGGTTACTCTTGCTGTGATAATACACCATGGCCAAGGCAACTTAGAGAAGGAAGGATTTGTGTGGGCTTATGGTTCCAAGGGGTTAGCATGGATGGTGATGCAGTGAAGGCACGGTAGTAGGAACAGGACAATTAAAACTACTTTGATATTCTAGTTTACACCTGTCAGAATGACTATGAACAATAAAACAACGGACCGCTCATGCTGGCCAGGATGTAGGGCGAAGGGAACACTCCTCCATTGCTGGTGGTAGCACACCCTTGTACAGCCACTATGGGAATCAGTGTGGTGGTTCCTCGGGATGATAGGAATACATTTTCCTCAAAAATCCAGCTGAACTACTTACTCTTGGACGTATGCCCAAAGGACTCTTCACCCTACTGCAGAGACACTCGCTCAACCATGCTCATTGCTGCTCTATTCACTATAGCCAGAAAGTAGACCAAAATGCCCATCAATAAATTAACTGATAGAGAAAATGTGGCTCATTGGCACAATTGAATACTATTTAGTCATTAAAAATGCTTTTCATGAAATTCACAGATAAACGGATAGAACAAGAAAAAATCACATTCAATGAGGTAACCTAGACACAGAAAGATAAATATGGAGTGTATTTATTTACATGTGGATGTCAATAGTTACATCATTACCATATATCCACAGACAGAAGTTAGGTATACAGTAAGGGAATAGGAAGGAGGGATGTATTTCCTTAAGAAAAGGAAATAAAATAGACAGATGTGGATGCCTGAGGGTGGGGCAGGAATAAGAGAATCAAATTGGTAAGTGGAGGGAAAAGGAATACAGGCCCAGCTAAAACTGGGGGCCATTTTTGAGGGGTGATATAGAAACCTATAACAGTAGAAACTTCCTAAAAATATCAATTTATAAAGACAATCGAAATGAAATTGCCCAAATTGTTCACCTCTTGTCACCAAATAAAGCTTCCAGTGCCAGGAAGGAAGGAGTTACATTTAATTAAGTTTTTGGCCAAAGAGCCCCCATGAGAATGCCCAAACAACCAAGGTTATTGCCAAGGTGTTTAGTTGCTATCCTCAAACTGACAGTAAGGCTCTATTGCTGAGGGTGACATTTCTATAACTCATTAAACACGAAGAAGTCAAGCTAGTGCCTAGCAGGAGACTTTATCTCTACTACCCAGTGTTTAAAGTAATGGCATGTGCTCCCCATGCTACCATAAGATAGTAACCACCAACCCCACTACATAGTCTTTGATATGCAATAATGATGTGCCTGCAAGATACACTAGTGCATTATTGGCACCAAGCTTGTGGAAGTAACCAACCAACACCTGATTGCATTTAGGAGCCCCTCCATCCCCTGCACCATTCAGGTGGCAAGAACCTGAGCCTGGACAGGCCAGGGACCTAGAGTAAAATTAAATACTAGTGTTCAGCTAAAGAAATATAACCATAAAATGACTCCTAATAATATTCTGTTGTGTTCATAGATCATAGATGATTGCTCAGCAATCATCGGAGAAACTTCCTTATGTAGTAGATGGGAACAAATACAGAGATTTGATGATATACAGAGACTGAGAGACCTTGGCACACTCACTCTTAAATGGAATGTCTTCAGCAATTCCCTCCCTGAATAGCTCAGGGAACCCTGAAAAAGAAGTGTCAGAAAGAATTTAAGGGTGAGTGAGACGGAGGTCACCAAGGGAACAAAGTCTTCTAAATGCAGCAGGACAGGATCAACTCACAGAGGCTGTGGTAGCATGCTCAGGACCTTCATGGGCCTGTGCCAAAATGGGGTCCCAGTGCTGATAGAAATGGATGCAAGTACCCCTCTGTAGGCCAGAAGAGATTTCTAATTGACAAACACTCACAAATTTAAAAAAAAAGTTTCCTCCAACATTCTCACTCAGGATATAAACCACTGTTAAGGTTTTAATGAAGTTTAAGTGTCTATGCCCACAAGTAGATGGCCAAGCACAAACTCAGTGTCATCTATGAAGGTTCTTTGCCTTGTAATGTTTTGTCAGGACATCTATCTGTCTGTCTGTCTGTCTGTCTATCTATCTATCTATCTATCTATCTATCTATCTATCTATCTATCTATCTATCCATTCATCGCCATCTCTCTACCTACCTATCTATCTATCTATCTATCTATCCATCTATCCATCCATTCATACATCAATCTATTTTTCTATCTTTCAACCCATCAACCTATCTTTTTTAGTATACAGGTCCTTTGTATATATACTATGACTACTGATTTTGTGATTTGTATGCACTTCCTGTGTGTGCAAGTGTGTATCTGCTACTATATGCATTTCTTATGTTTTCTTTTGTGCTTTTTACTCTGTTTGTTTTATTCCATTTGGGAATTGTTTATGTTTTCTCTTACTTTATTTTGTTACTATTCTGTCAATACCTGTCTGTTTTCTAAAGGAGACATAAAGGGTGCAGATGTGGATAGAAGGAAATATGGGGAGAATCTAAAAGGAATTAGGGGAAGGGAAAACATGAGAATATATTTTATGAACAGAACCATTTTCAATAAAAGAAAACTAGAAAAAAAAACTTTTTCAGATGGAGGTTTCCTGTAATCCCTCTCTTTCTCTTACTAATGATATATTGTGTATTTTTCTCACATGGATTTTCCCTTAAGTTAAAATTAAACCTTTTTCAGTGGAATAACAGCTGTATGGCCTGAGATCTCATGTAAGAGTCGATGCCAATGACCAGCATGGGATGTGGCATGCTTGTTAACTGATTCACAGATGAAATCTCATTCAGAATTTTGCATAAAGAGCCCACTTCAGTGATTATTTTACTATCTTCCCGAATGGGTAGTTTTTTCAGACACTGGTTACCTTCATGTTTTCTACCCATTCAAGTGTTACTCTTAAGACAGCATACAGACCACAACATGAAGTGAAACTACTCATTAAAATAAAGCCCTTGAATGATTCATTTTATCATCTACAATAGATGAAATGCTGTCCTCTGAACTGCTATGAGTGAATCAGTCTACCACAAACAGATGCTACTGTGCCTGGGAATGGAAATGGTTAACAATTGATGGTTGGTGAGAGCAGTGATGTTCAATGCCCTTCACTGCTGCTGACTTGGTCTAGCTCTAACAAAACACACATATGCCATTTATTTATTTATTTATTTATTTATTTATTTATTTATTTATGTCTTTAGGACACAGGTGATATGCAATAGTACAATGAAGTATTTTCATACTCACTTTTCTCAAATAAGCATTAGCTTATACAGGCAATCATATCATGCAGATTAATATGAGATTTCATGATGAGCTTCACTGTGTAGCCTATCTCTGTTAAATGCCTTCCCTGGATGTTAAGTAATGAAAATGGGCAAATCCGTGGCACGGGCTCAAGTAGCTTACATCTCTTACCATATTCCATGATGTTATACATCTTTAGATGTTTTTGTTTGCTCTGTATGAGTCCATCACTCTGATTTATTTACAGATACATTATCAAATGAGATTCATATTTTAAAAGAACTTTGTATCTCCACACAAGATACATAGAATTGATGTTTTATATTTCTTGGAGTCAAATTTTTTGCAGTGTATATATTGTATTGTTATATATTTCCTAGCAAGTTCTTACCTAACTATAATGGAAATTTCAGAAATTTATGAGAAAGTGAGACCACTTCCCCTCACAACACTCTGGCTTTACTTTTGTTCATATTTTTTCTTACATTTAGACATAGTATAAAAGCCTTTCCTTGTGTTCCATAAAACCACATCTCTGTACTTTTTAATGCTGTTCCTAACATGGTTCTATTCCAAGACACAGTCATCCCTAAATATCTAGTTTTCTATTTCATATATTGTTTTATATGTCAACAGCATGTGATGAAGACTTTTTTCAATTATTTTAAAAGATAAATCTTTCATTTGTGAAATATTTTAGATTTGTCTTTCTATGTATGATGGACTAGCTGGTGGTAAGCGTCCATCTCTGCTTGGGGATAAGTAGACATCATGAATGAAGAAGAGAAGTATACCCACAAAATGCCTTGCAGAAAAAAAAATGAACCAGAGGAGGAAAGACTCCAGAAAACAAAATGTGCTGTTACATTCTTGCTCTCCCTCAGGGGCCTCTGCCAGTCTAGAGCAGTAGAAGAGGCTGGCTTCTGAGATAGAGAGCCATGGTTTGAGAGAAAGATTGGCAGAGTCTTGCTGTTGAAGGGATAATAATGATGTAGGACTATAATGGCTCATCTTTAATGAGTGATGTCCCTGAATACAGAGAGTGAACACTTCTGCCTGCCTGGCAAAAGTGCGAAAAATATGAGACCTTTTAGGTTAGGCAGACAGACAGATAGATAGATAGATAGATAGATAGATAGATAGATAGATAGATAGGGATATAGATATAGATACAGATACAGATTATATGGTCTACTACATAATAAGGACCAAACAAACCCATACAGACTGGAAATAGACTCATGGGTGCTGTGGAAGTTGAAATCAGGAGACACAGTGTTTAGAACGATATTGATCTGTATGTCAAAGTAATACAGAAATCAAGGAAGTGATAAAGAAACATAAATGTCAACAAATTCACTAAAACACAGGAATTTGTGAGGCTTTCTTGAGTCCAAAAATGTAAGTATAATAATTGAAGATAATTTGATGTTAACTTTGATGTTAATGTATTGATGTTCAATACCTTAGATAAGAACAATTTTTAATCATTCAACAAACAAGCGTTCAGTGACTTGTGAGGAAATTTTCAGGAAGTTTTGTGTGATTAGACTGACTTAGAATATATTTTCAGACAATACTGTAATTAAGCCAGAAATCAATACCTAAAGAAGATAGAAAACTTTCCTTTAGGATTTTAATTTATACTATTTTTAAAAAGAACTAAAATAAAAAATTGTATTATTTGAATGCGTAGTTTTAAAAACCTAGATTTTATATCTCAGCTTAATATGCTAGCACACTAAGAATCAGACTTGTGTTTTTTTGTGTTTTTGTTTTTGTTTTTGTTTTTTTGTTTTGTTTTGTTTTGTTTTGCTGTTCACCTTTATACATCAAGATTAGGTCTCTGCTCCCAATTGTTGGCTTCTGCAGTTCAAATTCTGTGTTAGTTTACAAAGGTTGTCAAGGGAAAAAAATCAGTACAGGTGGACAGAAGTAGAAGATCAAGGTGTATGCAGGTTTGGTTTCCATGGAGACTGCCCCTGGCTTTCCAATAGCTGCTCTCTTGCAGTTTCTTCTGAACTGTTGTTTTGTTCTTTTTCTTATGTAGTGACTTCTGACTCCTCCATCTTTACTCTGGTTTCAAGGCAATTACATTCTCCAGTGTGCCTGTCTCCAAAAGTAGTCATAATCTAAAGTACAGGAATTAAGGCTTCAATTTGTAAGTGGGCCAGAATTCTACCTTACAAGTGACCATCTGCTGGATGCCTTTTATGGTAATTGGGGATTTAGATCTCTCGCTCACCCTGCTAATTCATTATTCATTCATTCATTAGCTCATTAAATATTAAGTGCTTATTCAATTGTAGGCCATTCTGTGGGTCCAGGAGTGGCAGGCATCACCACTCTCCTGGAGCTAACACGTTAGAGGAGGACAAAGGCAATGAGCAGAAAGAAGGAAAGACTTCTCTGTATTGTAGCTTCAGATGTCACTGCTGAAGTTGGAAAGACATGGAAACGACTGCTAGAGATTGAGAGCCTGTTGGTTTTGACTCTGTGTTCGGGAGGCACATCTCCGAGTCAATGACATTTCAGGTCTGAATCCATAGAAAAATCTTGTGAATATCTTGGATGCATGTGTGCCAGATAGATGGCAAGAGCTGTGTGGATGTTGTAGCAAATGTAAAGGATAGCAGACAATGAATGCAGATGTTCCGGGACCGGATCATGCTGTTTTGGTCAGAGGAAGACTTCTACCTTGCAAAGATTGAAGGGCATAGATGAATTTTGACCAGGTCCTCCCATGGTTTGTTCTAAAGTCTTGGTGTGATAATCTATTTGCCACATGGAAAACACTTGGAGAAACAAGTGATGATGCCCATGGATAAGTGCTTATTCAATCGTAGGCCATTCATGGACAAAGACATGGATAGAGGTGGACATAGTAAAAAATGCCAGGCCCAAGATTCCCCAAGCTTGACAATGCTGCCAGTCCTTGTTCATTCTTGGTAGTGATGAGAGAAAGAGCTTTGCTGCTGGGAAGTTATTCCCTTTCTGTCTTTACATGTTTTTGAACAATTAGATAGGGCTTTATGGGAGAATATTATAGGGTAAATGCTCAGAGCTCAGAAACTCTGTATTGGCCAAGTTCCGTTTGCTTCTAGATGCAATCTCTCTCTCTCTCTTTCTCTCTCTCTCCCCCTCTCTCCTCTCTTTTATTCTCTCTCCTCTCTCTGTCTCTCTGTCTCCTCTTTCCTTCTCTCTCTCTTTCTCTCCTCTGTCTATGTCCTCTTTCTCCCTCTCTCTCCTCTCTCTCCCTCTCTCTTTCTCCTTTCTCTGTCTCTCCCTGTCTCTCTGTTTCTTTCTCCTCTCTTCCTCTCTCTCTCTTTCTCTCTGTCTCTCTCTCCTTCCCCCTCTCTCTCTCAGAAGAGAGTCAGATGTAATAAGCAATGAGCTTGGGAGGTTGAAAAATACTTAATGGTATTTTAGTTTTACTTCTACCATAGATCTGGAATTAGAAAATATTTAAGCACTATAAGGTCTTTCCTAAAGGCCATGAGTAAAATACACAAGTACAAACCCAACCGAAAGGGAAAAGGCACGGAGTGTTGGGGAGAATATGCCAAATGACAACCTGTGACAAGTTCATACACAATGAAAAACATTTGGGGACTGATTCTTTAGGAGGGGTTGATTCTGTCTCCCAAAAATTGTTATTCGTAGTTCAAATCAGCAGTACCTTAGAATGTGGCTACCTTTGGAGGTAAGGTCTTTTTTTTTTTTTCTTTTCTTTTTTTTCTTTATTTATATGCGAATTTCTCCATTCCCAGTTTCCCCTCCAAATATCAAAGAAACAAACAAAAACAACAAAACCAAACCCCTGCTGCCTCCCCCTTCCCCATGCCTGCCACCCTGCCCTCTCTCACTTTCTGGCCCTGGCGTTCCCCTACACTGGGGCTAAGAACCTTAAAAGGGCTGAGGTCCTCTCCTCCTATTGATGATCGACTTTGAAATCCTCTACCATACACATGCTGCCTGAACAATC
>NW_022196914.1:25756733-25757166 GCF_008632895.1 Mastomys coucha | reverse complement strand
GGCCTGTTCCTCCAAGCTGGCTGCTCTGGTCTCAGAACCTCACCTGAGAGAAATTGGCGGATCCTGCCCGGGTCTCTGGCTTAAGGTGCTCTCTGGAGGTAGGCCCTCCACTTACAGGGAAGGGGCAGAGAAGGACACTTTTCCTCCTCTGTCACTAAGAAGCTTAGAGGATCCTGTCCCTGCTGCCCTGCGGCTCCCCTGGGAGTCGTGGGGCCTGTGCCTCCCGGCCAGCTGCTGTGGTCTCAGAAACTCACCCAGAGGTAAGGTCTTTAAAAGAGACAACTAAAATTAAGTCAGTATGTTTGGACCACAATCCACTCGAACTGCCATCTTTATTATTTGTTTATTCATGTTAATAGTGCTGGTACTGGGCTAATAACCACTTATCAGTGAGTGCATACCGTGTTTGTTCTTTTGTGATTGGGTTACCTCA
>NW_022196914.1:25733841-25755502 GCF_008632895.1 Mastomys coucha | reverse complement strand
TGGAGGGGAAACTGGGAATGGAGAAATTTACATGTAAATAAAGAAAATATCTAAAAAAAAAAAATAGTGCTGGTACTGAATCTAAGGCTTGGCCATACCAGTCAACCACCTGTAACCACTGAGCCCAACCTCCACTCTCAACTATGCCCTAATAAGAAGAGATCAGAGTACAGCCACTCAACTCTTAGCCTCTGGGGCTACTGAAAAGCAGATATGTTTAATTTAAAGTCCCCAGGCAGTGATACTTTAGGTAAGGAACAATTGTATGCAAACACGTACTGTATTTCTCTAAAACCTCAGGGCAGAGATAGTAACTCTGAAAATTATGCCAAAAGGCTGGTTGGGAACTTCTTGATTATGGATAATGAGGCTTTGTGGTTTCTTAGGTTATGAATGTTCTTCATTTTGGTTTTTCTCAAGTTCTGCCTGTCATACACCTGACTGGAGAAGCTGACAGTCAGAAATGCACAGTTCCATCATGACTGGAAGAGACCTGCCTGGGGAGGCATGTGGTTTATCTTAACTCTTTTCCTGTTACTGTACAAACAAAGGCCCCAACCAAAACCAAGAAAGAGACAGTCACATGTACAGTCCATATCTCCAGTATCTCTGGGGAAGTCACAAAAGCAGGAACTGGAGGCAGCTGGTCACACAGCATCCACATTCAAGGACCAGTGAGTGAGGGATGCTTCTCTCTCTCTCTCTCTCTCTCTCTCTCTCTCTCTCTCTCTCTCTCTCTCTCTCTCTTTCTATCTCTCTCTCTCTCTCCCACTCTCTCTAATCCAGTCCAGAATACTAGTTCAATTTACATAATCAAGGTAATTCCCCAGAGATGAGCCTGGAGATTAACCTAGCCTAGATATTCTCTCAGAGGAATAGGCAAAGGCCTGTCTCCTTGGTAATTCTAGATTCCATCTGGTTCATGATTGAGATTACCTAGAATACATCCATTCTGTTAAGTTTAATCCCAACTCAGCATTTCCTGCCCATTTCCATAAACATGGTCGGCTGTGGAAACAGCCCTGGGATACTAACAGGTGCAAAAACAAGGCAGAAACTGTTGATGGGGTTTTAAAAGTTGAGGTGTGTGTTTATTACTTGGCACACAGCACTTTCATTTTGATATGAGAAATGGGTTCATAAATCCCTGTGCTCACATGCATGGAAAGTTTAATTCAAGTTGCTATCCCTAATGAATATGGCCCTGAAACTCTGAGCTCTGGTGATGGGGAATGTGGAGAGGAGAGAGAGGGCTGGGATGAAAAGGAAATGTTTCTTAAACAACCAAAAGTCACACATTAACACCGGGAAGTAGTAACCTTGATGGGTTCTCTAAGGATTTCCAGGTTGGCTGTGAAAATTTTGTTTGGACCGTCTCAGTCAACCATTGCATTGCTAACAAATAAGCATATACTGGTGCTTTCCCTTCTAAAGTTGTATACATCTTGTTAAGTATTATTACTCTTAGGCTTCCATAACTCTGCTTGATAATTCCTACTGCACCACTGGGAAGAAGTAATAACAGCACAATCTCACTCTGACCCTGACTATAATTTTTTTTTTAAATCTTAGCATGTATTATAATGGTTAGTATAATGTTTTCTACAATATTTTATATCACAGGACCACTGTGTTAGATTTTTTTTCACAGTTCCTCCCTGTGTATATTCCTCACCTCATTCCCTCTTTCATCTGATTAGGGTTCTTGGGCAAATACAAATTTTTGTCAGATTCAGGCTAATGTTGTACTGGATTTCCTTGGATATCTTCATGGAAAATTCCTGCATTTGACACTTGATAGTACCAAATTGTGCTCTTGTGCTTCAGTAATAACCTCCACATACTTATGTTTGTGGTAATATTATCTTTTTAAGGTCCCTGCATCAAGAAGCAGTTTATGGTAATGTGTGGAGTGAAGGCAAGAACTTTGTGCAGAGCACTGCATGTTAGGAGTACAATCCTCAGATTATCTATGTGCAAGAGGTGCTAGGATTTCAGCTGTCTAGAGGAGCTGGATTTTTATATTTGTTTCATTTCTTCCTGTTTTGTATTTGAATAAAAAAATTCCTAGATTTCCATAGCAGAAAAATTCAAGGCAAGCCCATGAGTTCTGCAAGCATCATTGACACATAAAATCTTTTTTATTTTGTTTGTTTTGTATTTCATTTGTTTAAAAGAAACACCTTACCTGGCCTTATGAGGAGCATGGGAAAAGCACACCACAGAGTTCTGGTGGAGATGAGAAAGGACCCAAATACCAGCAGAGAGAAGTCTTAGTGCTTTGGGGAGGTTCATTTACAGTCCACACTAGAATACAGACCCGTGGAGTCTCAGAGAACACTATTTCTCTGACTACCCAGGGGCAGCTACATTATTTTGAAGATTATTTTCCAAGAACAGGCAACAAGAACCTTTTGACAAACCTGCAGGCTGAGAGCAAAGTGGGTTGTGGTTATAACTTCTGAATTCTCAGCTCTGCTTGTATATGAAGAACTTCTAAGGCCATCCTTATTGTGGTGGAAGTATTGTTGGGAAATCTGACCCCATGTGTCAATGCAGGCTTTAATATAACTCCCGTGTAACTCAGAGTAAAACTTTTACAGACTTCACAAATATAAAATATTACCCCTCTGCATTGAATTATGTTTATCCGCAAGCAGCATATGGATCACCAATATAATTTACAAGGACAAAATTATCTTCCTCTTTTCTAACCTTGGAAATTGTGTTTTCTTTGAAGAAGTAAGGCATAAACTAAATTTATCAAGACTCTTAGAGCTAGAACTCTAAACTAGCAAGTATATACAAGTCAAATGCCAATATAAAGATATAAACAGATATATCTGGAAACATATTGACATTAGCAACTGGGTAATACAATCACAGAGTATATATTTAGCGATTTCTTAAATTTTGTTGTTTCACTTTATACTCTTTGTTTATAAAACTCCACTTGCCTAATGGCCATAGTAAATTAACACAGCTAGGAACATACCTTGAACTGGGTTAAATAGTGTGGTGGTTTGAATATGCTTGGCCCTGGGAGTGGCACTATCAGGAGGTGGAGTATGTGTGGCCTTGTTGGAAGAAGCCTGTCACTGTGGGTGTGGGCTTTAAGGCTCTCATCCTAACTGCCTGGAGGCCAGTCTTCTCCTGTTTGCCTTTGGAACAAGATGTAGAATTTTTCAGCTCCTTCTGTACCATGTCTACTTGGAAGCTGCCATGTTCCCACCTTGATGTTAATGGATTAAAACTCTGGACCTGTAAGCCAGCCCCAATTAAATGTTCTTTATAAGAGTTGCCTTGGTCATGGTGTCTATTCACAGCAGTAAAAAACAAACTAAGACAAATACTGTTCCTCTGTATTATTCTTCAGAGAAACAGAATGCTTTCTCTCTCTCTCTCTCTCTCTCTCTCTCTCTCTCTCTCTCTCTCTCTCACACACACACACACACACACACACACACACACACACACACCTTGATTTACAGGGGGGTTCTATCTCCATGTACCAAAAGGAAATTATTATATTTGATTGAAGTTAAATATTATTCAGTGGAAAATGTGGTATTTATGTTTCAGAAAATTTAGGTTAGCCAATTTTAAAATGCTGTAGGACCAGTGACCATAGGGAAAAGTCATCTAACACAATCCCAAATTTATTAAGTGTAATTTGTTGAATACTTCAGGGCAAGATAGAAATAGAGCAGTTATGTGTTCTGTTTTTACTCTAAAGTAAAATAGAAAGATCAGAAATCATGCCACTGGAAATTAGAAACTGAATAACAGATGAGGGATTGACCACATAACCAGAGAGGCTCATCAACACCTCTACTGACCAGCCCCAAGCTTGAGACTCTGATGACAAGGTCTTGTAGCACAGTCTAAATGCTAAGGCCTGGAAACCAACAGAGCCAATGACAGAGAGCACATGTTGAGTGCAGGACACACTTGTGTGGAGATGCATCCAGAAATCGATGCAGATATCAAAAAATCAGCTTTACTACATTTATATGGTATAATATATTTTATATAACAGAAATATATTAATGATATAATATAAATACAATGTATATTATATTTGTACAAATATATAAATATAATATATATCATATTTGTACAAATAATCAACCATCACAGCCCCTGAAATTTATTTCTACCTGTAACTTCAAAAAGGTTTATGTTTGGAAAAAGGATTTTTGTACATATAAGTAAGAAAGTTAAGATATAGTTACATTGGCTTTGGGTGAAAAATAATGTCTTTATAAGAAAAGTGAATATACACAGATATATCAAAGGGGAAAAAACCCACATAAGATGCAGGCAGAGTCTATAGCACCAAGTGATTAGAAGCCTAGAAACAATTGGGATTAGAACTGCCCCTTCCAGGGTGGGGAAGACCAGAGAATTCCTCCTGGGAACCTTCAGAAGGCTGGGTCCCTTTTAGTGCTGTGATTTTTGTCTTTAGAACCAAGTTAGACACTATATTCATGTTTCTGTGTAATGACTTGTCATGACTTCCTCTGAAGACCTCTTTACTTCTCTGTCCTTTCACAAAGGGCCAGGAGACAGGAGAGGTGAGTCCTGTAGTGAGGTGTTACTTTCTGAGGTCTAAGGCTTTGGGCATCATTGGAACAGAAGACACAAACCCACAACATGAAATTGTTTCTGAGGGTTTTTTAAAAATATATATGTGTATGTATACATACATACACACACACACACACACACATATATATACATATATGTATATATATATATATATATATGTGCTTTATTTTATTTGTTTGGCTATTTTGCCTCCAAGTATGTATGTGTACCACATGTGTGTCTGGTGCCCACAGAAGTCAGAATATAGCAGTGGATCTCCAAGGACTGGAGTTACAGCTATCTGTGAGCCATAATGTTGACTCTGAGATTGAAACTCAGATTCTCTTCAAAAACAACTGCTTTTAATAACTGAGTTAATGTTTCACCCCCTGTTTTGGTTTTTAACCTGTGATACTTGATCCCATGTATGCTCTTTTTCTAAGTGTGTGACTGTGGCTATATTCAAGTACCCAGAAATATATGCCTTTGACTCAAAGTACACATAGTTACCCTACGTGTTTATGTTCCATGATGCCCACTAATAACAGAACCAAGAAATCCTCTATTCTCTTATATAGATTGGCATAGGATTTGCATACAGCCTTCATAAATACTTCCTTCTACTTTAAATCATCTCTAGCTTACTTAAAGTACCTACTGTTGGGAAATCATGTTACTTAAGGTAGAAGTCTACCATGTCCAGATAGTTCCTTTGAGAGAGGAACAAAGTGGTGAATTCCTTTTTTTTTCCAGCAGGGCTTCCCCTTCTCTGACCTTATCTGGGGAGCCTGACCCCCACACCCTCTACACAAGATAGGTCATGTTACCCTTGACAAACTTACAAGTTCAACTTCCTCTTTCCTAATGAAAACCTTCTCAGCGAGTACCTGAGATTCCTGGAATGACTCTCTTTCCAAATGAGACACTCATAATACTTTAAATTCTAGCCCATGATTTGCATTCAACTTGAAAACTCCTTTCTACTCCCAAGGTTCATATATAGCTCTCAGTTATCCCAAATAAAGTGTATGTGCACTAGCTGTATCCCTGAAGATCACCTAAGAGAGTTGTATCATTGACTATCCTCCAAGAGAGTTATAACAGTAAAATCCTCAGAAAAGGTCTCCTTAGGAGCAACAACACCTCACCCTAAGGCTCTCACTCCTAGCTGGACCAAGATCCTGCAGACTCTACCTGTTCCAGACCCCACTTCATCCTTCCAACCAGGTGTGTATCAATGACTGGACAAAACTGAGGATAAAGAATCACAGCTAGTCCCCAACACACATACCACAGCTGGAGCCCAACAAAAGCACATACCTTGTACCACAACTTAATACAAAGCACAATATGCTATGGTTTGGATATGGAGTATTCCCTCAAAAGATACATGAAGTCAAGGTTTGTTTCATGCAAGGAGTGTTTATAGCTTGACTTTTGAGAAGTGATCAATCATGGTGGCTTGTTTATCAATGAATCAACCCATTGGTGTATTCTTAATTTGATGATGTTATTTCGAGCTAGTTAACACTTAGGAGTTGGAAAGGGTTTCAAAGAAGATTGCTGTGAGCATGCCTTTCAAAAAAGTCTCTTGTCCTGTCTGCCTTCCTGTTTCTTGACTACCATGAAATGACCACCATTTCCCTCTTGTTCCCGGTACTCTGCCTTACCCAGAGGAATGGAGTTAGGGAGCCATGTACTGAGACCACAGAGGCTGTGAGTCTAAACAAACCTTTCCTCATTTTTCTGACTTCCCTGGGCATGTGTCAGAGTGAATGAAATCCCTGAGTACTGCACATGTCAATGTTAGGTAAGGGACTTTGTGTCACTTAGGAATGACAACAAGTAAAACTTCGCACATATTCAGTGCACCATTTAAAACTGTCTTCCTCCGAATGTTGTTTGCATTTGTAACTGTGACACTGCCCCAGGTGAATAATTCTTACCTAAGTGTTGCCTCTAGCTCCAGTTCTGTATCTTTACCTATGCTGCCCCATGTCACTGTTCTTCCTGCCCTGTTATTTCCAGATCATGGAGAATGTGACAAGATGTGTTTAGCCCAAGGATAAGTAACTGATCTTATACCTCCTGTGCTCTTTTAGTGGATCCTTCAGCAATAACCAGATCATGTAAAATCCCAGGTTGCTAAGAGTGGTAGGGACTAAGAATTGGTCAAGACAGAAAAAAAAGGAAATAATGCTTTTCACTTATCTAACATATTGCAAGAATTATAATCTAAATAATAGTACAATTATTGTTAAGCATATATTTCTACTGACACATAAAGACTTTCACAATCAACCATGTTATGTCTGTGTTTATCACTTCTTCCAATATAAAAATCATCATCTTTATGACAATGAATATTATACTATGATTAAAATTAGGTGTGGGTGATACCCTATTCAATTCCTGCAAAATGGATTTTGTTCTAGCTTAATTCAGTCAGAATTTAATATTTAATAGGCTGTTGAAAGAGCCATTTAAAAAGTTGTAACACTTCAGCAAATAAACCAATGGAAACAGTAATATCCATTATTGATCTACTTGTTCATATGGATTAAGATTTGACCCAGATGCAGATAGTGGTTCACCTCTGCCTTAGGTCTGGAGGTTTGACAGAAGTAGTGAACTCAGGGTCAAGGTTAGTGAATTAATACCCCACCATCTGTGAGTCTGGACATACTACTAACTTCTGATACCCTAGATGCCAATATCTGGTGGATATCTCTGTGTATCTTGGGTTTTCTTTACACTGTGGTGTTTCCATGACAGGCTGCAAGTGAGAACAAAGAAGATATTAAGCAGAGGCTGTGCTCTGAATGACTGCATAGGAACACAGACACTGTACAGGAGTCCCTCCTAATCTAGAGAGCTTCTGTTCTAGTTGCTTGATGCATCAAAGGTAGTACCGAAACCTCCACTATTGCAATCAATGCCCTATTGCCATGAAGAGACACCATAACCACTACAACTCGTACAAAGGAAAGTTCAGAGTTTTAGTCTTGTCATCATTGGGGGAAGCATAGCAGTGTGCAGCCAAACGTGGTGCTGGAGAAGAAGCTGAAATTGCTACATGTGGATTAGCAGGCAGAGGGAGGGAGAGATGGAGAGATGGAGAGATGGAGAGAGGGAGAGATGGAGAGATGGAGAGATGGAGAGATGGAGAGATGGAGAGAGGGAGAGAGGGAGAGAGGGAGAGAAGGAGAAAGGGAGAGAGAGAGGTAGAAAGAGAGGGAGAGAGGGAGAGAGGGAGAGAGGGAGAAAGGGAGAGAGAGAGGTAGAAAGAGAGGGAGAGAAGGAGAGAGAGGGGGAGAGAGGGAGGGAAGGAGGGAGGGAGGGAGGGAGAGGGAGAGAGAGAGAGAGAAAGAGAGAGAGAGGGAGGGAGGGAGGGAGGGAGTCCTTGACCTTGGGCTTCTGAAATCTCCCAGCTGGGTGGCACACTTCCTCCAACAAGGCTACACCTCCTAATCAAGGCCACACCCACTCCAACAAGGACACACCTCCTAATCTCACTCAAATAGCACCACTGCCTCTCTCTAATAGCCAGTCATTCAAATTTTGAACCTGTGGCGGCCATTCCTATTCAAAGCATCACATGCACACACTGTGTTTTTCCCATGTATCCATTTCTATGAAAGCTTAGCCTATACATTAAACATGGTATGACAAATAATAATTAATAATTAACAATGAAACACTATACTTAAGAGTTATTTAAAATTTATGAATTGTTTTCCTATAGAATTTTCTATTTAATATTTACACATTGTAGTTGCCTATGGTTCACTGAGACCCCAAAGCCAAAGCTGTAGAAAGGACCTCCTGTCCTCTATAGATAATCGCAAACACTGTTGCAAGAGAAACACAGATGGGCCTGTCTGTGCACAGATTTCCCCCTTGCTAGGAAAAGGTGTGGACTAGCAAAGTGACCTGGTGTGGTCACTGTGGAAACATGCCCTGAGCTGCAGGGATAGAAGAACCCGCACACACTCCATCTGCACAAATGCTGAAGCTTATCTGAATATGCTTTACACATTTCTTGTAGGAATTATGTAGTGCATTCGCAAGACAAGTATTAAGAAACTCTCTTCTTTCTCTTCTGTCCTTAGTCAAGCAAAATTGCATGTGAATAGGCTATAGAAGCATCCCTGAGATGGCAAGTGTATTGCATTTCAGGCCTTGTACTGTCAACAGAGAGGCTGTGAGGAGCCATGAGGAGCCCCATTTCTTTTGAATTCCTATTTACAGAAAGAAGCAAGGTGTAGAAGTGAGAGGTGGATTTCTGGTCAATAATTACTTTTTAAATTTTAATCTGCTATTTTAATAGATTCAATACATGCATATTTGATGATAATGTATATTTATTATTTTTTAAAAGAGAGAGACATCAAATTTAAAATCCTATTTTGGTTGGAGATGCCATTAAGCAGAAGACTTTTTATAGGAGTCTGATTAAAATGTTTGTTGCCTGAAGGAAATTAGTTTTTAATTTCATAAGATTATCCTAGATTGTTTCATCTAAAAGGATGTTATAAATCACTTATGTGATCTCCTTTATTTTGCATCTGAAGCATAAAGGAGATAAATTATTTGTCCAAGGTCGAGAGAGTTAGGGTAGACTTCGGTCCCCAAGCCATGCATTAATCATAACTTATTTTTAACTAAATGCTTCTAGGAAGGGATGCAAATACAATACAACCATGGCACTGCTATCAACATAGTCCTGATATTTGATAGATCTACTATGGAACAATACAGGGAACTAGTCCAATAACATGACCTGCCCTCAGTCAAAAGGATTATGCAGTTTTCTTTGAATGTTGTGATAATAGTAGGTTACTATGAAAATGAGAATGAATTGCTGATAGCATTATAAGTTTCCAAAGTGATTTGATACAGGTATGTACTACTTAAAATTCATGATATCACAGGAAGCTGTTGTCCCTAGCCTACATTTGCTGAAAAGATGGAAGCATATATATAAGTATATATATATATATATATATATATATGTATATATATATATATGTATACACATATATACACACACACATATATATGTTCAGTAATATATAAGTGAATATATATTTCTGAATATATATATTTCTGAATATTAGTGGTGGTTTCATTTTTCTAATCATAATATATTACAAATGACACAAAAATACCATTCCCCAAACTGTAAAGAAATAAAATAAGTTAATCTTCTGAAAATATACAGCACATTAACAATCAATTACATACATGAGAATAATCAGGGTAACCGTTAGACATTTCCGACAACTTCATCAAACAATATTTTTGCAAAAATTACATTTTCTTTACTTTTAGCATTCATAATAGATATTATTCATAAAAAACCCATTTCCTTAAATTCTCCATTGAGTAACAACTGATATTTTACACAAAAAAATACAAAATGAGATTATCTTTCAATCTTAACATTGTGATTTAGTAAAATACAAATTTAATTTTTAAGAATTTGAATAGGATATTAGGAAATACTGAAAATCATCTATGACTATTAATACATCAGCATGTGTCATGATGTCATTAACCACATACACAGCGCATGGTTACAATGTCATAATGACCACTGTATGTAGCCCTGATATTATGCAAAAATAAAAATACTGGAAATGTTGACACTTGATTAATGTATAATTGTGCGCAAATTTTCCATATTTGTTACATGTTAAAATATGTATTCTTGGGCTACAGCAATGGCTCAGTGGCTAAGAGCACTGATTACTTTTCCAGAGGCCTTGAGTTCAATTCCCAGTAACCATATGGTGGCTCACAACCATCTGTAGTGGAATCTGATGCCCTTTTCTGCTATGCCGAGGACAGGTACAGTTTATATATGTATATATGTGTGTGTGTGTGTGTGTGTGTGTGTGTGTGTGTGTGTATAATTCTAATAAATACTATTTCATTTAAATTTTATTAAAATATGTACCTCACAAACTTATACTTTGAAGGTTTACCCACCACTGCTTTAGTGTTTGGAAGATATTTTAGGTCATTAAGGGAAATGGAGATCTTGAGAGTAGAGTCTAATCTAATGGGGCTGACATCTTTATATAAAGGAGGATGATAGGACACAAATATTTCTCTGCTTTCGTCTCCATCTCTCCAAGATGCACAAAGGAAAGGCACATGAAGACTTTTTTACAGATAACCCAAACTGACCCAACTGGACCTTGATCTTTGACTTGCCATGTAAAACTATGAGAAAATAAATTTCTGTTCTTTTAATCACTAGCCAATGGTATTTTAATATGGCAGATTAATATGGCAGGTTTTTTTCGGGCTGTCAGGACAATGACAATTCATATATAAAAGAAATGACTATTTTTACATGTCTGTATCTATCGATATATATGTCTATATATCTATATTTGTCTATCTATCTCTATCTATCTATTTATCTATCTATAAATGCTTTGTCTGGGCTTTTTCATTTAACCTTACAGGCAAATATTACCATAAATATTATGGTTGGCAATTTTATGCTTTTATGGGATCTCCATGTGTGTGAATGTATGTGTGTCTTTACATCTACATGTGTTTCTTGTGCTTTTTCTTTGGCTCCTTTTTTCTCTTTGTTTTTCCTATCCTGGTTTGTTTGTCTTATACAATTATGATTGTTATTTCACATACCTGTTTTCTAATGATAAATGAAAAGGGAGAGTATGGACTTGGGTATATGGGAAGGTGAGGAAGATCTTGGAGGAGTTGGGGGTGAGGAAACTATAATCAGAATGAATTGCACAAAGAAACACAGTTCAGTTAGAAAACATATAAGTTGCATTAAAATAGTATATAACTCAGGTCAGCGACATGTCTCAGTAAGTAAGTATGCTTGCTGCCAGCTCTCAAGATCTAACCTTGTTCCGCAAAACCTACATGCTGGAGAGAATCATCTCTTGTAGGTTGTCCTCTGACCTCTGTTCATGTGCCTTCCCATGTACACACACACATACACACACACCTTATATTTTTTAAGTTATGTAAGAAAACTAGATAACTATGAACTGGGGCTATCATATAGAAAGAGAGATACTGTGGGTAATGAATGCAGTGAGGATTTTCACAGAGAAGCAAAGGTTAGAAGAGCAGTAAAGGTGACATCAGGCAGATGCTGCTTCTCAAAGCCTTGAACCTTGTCCCTTCGCAGAAGTGATGAGAACAGGACATAGAAACTGACCAGGCAGTGTGGGGTCAAGGACCTATCTTGTCCTTGGGTCAAACCTGGAAATGTTCTTGGTTCTGTCCTGGCCCAGGACCAGAAACATGAGGCAGGAGCTGTATTTCTTCATCTGGTGTGTGTGACCTTTCTTCTCACAGTGTAAATGAGAACTGCTGCCTAGACACTCTATATGAGGCACGACTGTGAGGAAGAGGCATCTGGACACCTCATTAGTCAGCCACTTGGAATAATCAGTACATGACCTGACTGGTTCACCCATCTCAACCTGCTTCTTAGAAGAACCAGGGAGGTATTCTTTAGGACACCCCATCTCTAGGATGCTATACAGGAACTCTTCTTGTTCTCTTCCTCTTGAGCTTTCACCTACAAATTTATCACAACTTTCTAAACTATATACTATGTTTAAATGTACAGCAAAGTATATATAACATAGTAAATGTAATAGATAGGTTGCTAGTGTACAGGCAATTCCACTTGCCTGCTCTTCAAAACCTAGAAATTGCTTTCTTCATCATAAGCTGCAGCCACCAGGTGAGCCAGGTGACAAAGGGGTCTGGTAGTGAGCCCCCCCAGGTCTCGTTCTGTTCTCTGTGCTCCTCCCTTGTTGACGTGCACCCCTTCTCTCTCCCTGTTTACTCCCTCTCACTACCATTGCAATTCTGCTTCCAGTCTATCTGTCTGTTTCATGTCCACTAGTCTGCCCCATCCCTTCTGCAGGTCCTAACTCCTCTCCCCTCCCCCAATAAACCTCTTTTATGCCAGATCTGTTGTATAGCATAACTTCTGAGGGGTTAACTTTGGCATGGTCCTGCCAAGGATACCCTCTACTGCTGCATTATATTTCATAACATGTTTATTATAATTTATAACAAATATAATACATAAGTATAATAAAGTTTACCTTATAAACTTTCTAAAACTTCACTCTTTCTTCGTTTTGTAACATTCACTATGAGTAGTTACGAGTAGCTGCAAGGATGTGTGTAGCACTGATCTTACTTCATAAGCATCAAGTCTTTCTCCAAGCCAACAGAAAGCAACAGCTACAGAAATAGCCTCAACCCGGGACTCTTATCTCAAAGAAAAAGAAAACATTGTGTACCTTGAACATGTCTTTCATTCTACTGCCTGAATGGCTGGATTCTTTTTCAATTTACTTCAGGCTCTGACAGAACTGGCATAATTTAGATGCCTGGGGTAGTTAAGAAAAAAAGCTGTGGAGCAGGGACACATGCTGCTCCTGAGGACACAGCTGTGTACAGTGCTAAAGGCTTCACCTCCTAGAGAGAGCAGATAGGGCTGCCTCATCCTTGGCCTTTGGAGACATTTCCCAAAGGGGTTGACTCTCTCTTCTTTAACATGGAATACACAAGGGACTGATACAGTTTGATGTCATCAGCTGCAAACAAAGGGAGATAGACAAGAGATTTTCTGTATATGATGTGAATAAAGTTTATAGGTTTCTAAAAATAAAACTCCAAATGCCACCCTTCAGGAAGATTTCTGTTTGGAAATTTGCATACCCAAATCCTAGAGAGCACCTTAGAAAAGATGACATAGCACCTTAGACTCTTCATTAACACTGCCTGTCTCTGTTAAAAGAAATGAGTGTGTAACAGTGCTGTCTGTCCCTAAAGCTGTTGCCTGTCTGTAGAATCAGTTCCCCTAACTTGCCTTGTCTGGCTTCAGTGGGAGAGGAAGAGCCTACCTAACCCTGCAGAGACTTGATATGCCAGGGTGGGAGATGATCACCAAAGTGGGGCCCCAGCCCTCTCAGAGGAGAAGGAGAGAGATGGAGGGAGGGAATGTGTTAGGGGGTACCACAGAAGGGGAAGCCATCTGGATGTAAAGTGAATGAATGAATAGAAGGAATGAGTGTGTAAAACAAAGTAAAGTTAGCTGTTCCTTAGAGTTAAGCCACAAATATATAAGGAACACAGTAAGTTGGAAACAGTGACAACATCCAAGCAATAAAATATAAATGCTCAGTAAATGGCAAATGGTTCTCAAGAGTGCAGAACTCCAGCTGTCTAACACACTGTGTCAGTACAATTACTTCAGACCTTACGTAGTACACTACAAGAAGATGCAGGGAAAAACAAAAACCAAGAGACCATGAAGAAAATAAAAATCAGAATGTTAATGCAACAGGACAGAACCGGTAGAAAAGAAGCAAACAAATCTGAGGACTAAAGAATATAATAATTAACCAAAAAATTAATAAGTAGCTTTAATAGCAGACTTCATCAAGAAGACAATTCTGGATGCAGGACAGGTGCCTTGATGACACCTTGATATGGTAGAAGATGTTGTGGAACACAGGGAACTTAGAGGATATGCAGCACATGATCTGTGTACACACAATACTAGTCTCAGTAACGGTAAAAAGAAAGGCAGAGAGTCTATGAAACCGCAGACTTTTCAAAACTGGAGAGAAGTGAACATTTTAACTCATAAAGTCCCCAAGTTGATAAATCAAGATAGATATGCATCATGAAACAATATTGTCATCAACTGGTTAAAAATTAAAAGCAGGGAAAAATTAGAAAGTTCTCAGAAAAAAATACCAACCTCCATGGACTATGAATTGAATTCCAATATCAGTTTCTAAATGGAAATTTTTGAAAAGAATGTGATTGGTCAGAGAGATGGCCTACTGGGGGAAAGGCTCTAGCTGTCAGGTTTGACAAACTGAAGTTATTCCAAAAATATTATGACAGAGGCAAAGAACTGACTCCTGAAAGTTGTCTTCTGATCTCCACTCTCATGCTCTGGCACACACAACCCTATATAAACAAGTAAACAAATACATGTTAATAAAGGCGAGAAATCACAACAGAATATTCAAAACAATAAAGATACAAAAGAAAAGTCAACAAGACATGCTTGGTAAAATTATCTTTCCTGAGTGAAATAAAAATGAGAATTTCCCCATAAAATATAAATTTGATAAAGTTATGTACAATAAACCCTCAACAAAATACCAGGAAATGGAATTCATCAGTAAGTTCAAAAGACCATACCCCACGATCCAGTGGGATTTATCTGCTAAGATGAAAAGATAGATTTTATTATATGGACATCAATTCATGTAACATTCCACATTATAGAAGTAAACTCAATTAGTGCATTTGAATAGAAGTAGGTTTTAGAACTCAGTATTCTTTTTTTAATGAACATATATCACAAAAAGGATCCATAAGGATTGATCTCAACACAATAGAACCTGTTCATAAAAACTTACAGTTAATCCATACTTAATGGTGGAAACTTGTAAGTTTCCCTGTAAAATCATGAATAAAACAAAGATGCTCACTCTAGCTTGTATTAAGTATGGGAAATTCTAACTAGCACACTTGTTTGAGGGAAATAAAAGGCATGGGAATAAAAAGTAAAGATACTTCTGGTTTTAGATCATATAAATCTCTATGTAGTAGAAAACTCTAAAGACTCCATTAAAACATTGTTAAAAGTAACCCATGAAATAAAGATAGTTTTTCTGCATAAGAAAACCTGACATTTACCTAGAAGTGATAGCACACACCTTCCATCTCAACACTCCAGAGGCAGACGCAGGTAGATTTCTGAGTTCAATGCCAGCCCAGTCTATCTACATAGTGAATTACAAGCCAGTCATGGCTGCACAGTGAGACTTTTGTCTCAAAATTACAACAACAACAAGACAATGTACAAGTTCATTTACACTCACATGTAGTATACAAAATGAAATTTTATAAACAATTCTTTCAAATTTAAATGGATGAAACTAGATTACTTTATGGTGAGATGGGCATATTCTAATTTTAAGAGCCTTTTAATATCTATGGGTAATAAACTTTCACAAACTGAATAGAATCTTCCTAGTATTTATAACACCCCCCGTAGTTTACTTGGATTACATGATACTGTGGAAAAATACACTGATTAATGTGATGAAGTACCACATGTGCTTAGCTGTGTGATTACATGACCCAGCTTTAAAAAAGTATTTTATTATTTTGTGTGTGTGTTTGTGTGTGTGTGTGTGTGTGTGTGTGTGTGTGTTGCACATGTGGATGTAAACCAGGTGTCTGCCTTATGTCTGCAGAGGCCAGAAGAGGGTATCAGATCTTCTGGAGACTGGAGTGATAGTTGTGAGCTACCATGTGGGTGCTGGGAGTTCTCTGAAAGGTTCCTGGACCTGGGTTCTCTGGAAGAACAAAACTTGCTGTTGACTGTTGAGCTTTCTTTCCCATCCTTGAAACAACTTGCGACACATGGAAACAATCTTTGCTGTACCTCACATGTCAGTAGAGGACAGGAACACCATCTCATAGCATTATTTTATAAGACAGTAGGTACCAAAACATGCATTAAACAAGCCTCTATTTCAAGAAAATTTTAAGTTATTTTTAGAGAAAAAGTTATCACCATCATCACCACCACCACCACCATCATCATCACCATCATCCCCATTACAGTTGTCAACATCACCATCATCATCACCGTCATCAGCATTATCAGTATCATGGAATTATGCATCCAATGTCTGATGTTTGCTGGCATCTATATTCTATGCAGACTCAGTACTTTGAAAAAGACCATGCTGGGTGTCAAAATTTTGTAGCCTGAAAATTTATCCTTTATAGTCATGTCTGGGCTTAATACAAAATGAAAGTGAGGTTAGATCACTGTTAATAATCAAAAATTTGGTGCAAAACATATTTTAAAAAGTTATTTGAATTTGACTTGGGTAACATAAAAAGAAACCCCACCAGTAAACAGAGAGCCGTTGAATTTGTTTTGTTATTATGAGTATGGTTATTCATGAGAAGCAACATGATGAAAACGAACCCTTGGACCAGCCTGTTGTTATTGTGCTTTTGCTCGGAATCTTACAGCAAATGTGATCTCTGAAAGCAAAGAGGAGTTTCCTCACAGGCTTTTGTCATCATTATAGATACTAAATGCAAAATTAGTACAACTATAATGACTTTAAGTGGGTTTTTCATTTAAAATGCATTTCAGATTTTATTCGGTTTTGTGCTTTTAGTATTGATGGATAAAATCACTATAACTGAATGAGTAAGAAGTGACACTTTTATCATCTTTGCAATGAATGAATAATAAGTAGGACGCTGTTGGTTTACATTATCCTCAGTGAGCACCTCTGAAGCAACAAGCCTGCTTTGGTAAATACACTTTCAGCATCAATACGATGAGTTGTACGTATATATTTAAACTAAACTTAGTAGTAAACGTACAATGGTCCTGACATTATTATGCCAGATTAATGTGGCAGAAATGTCTGACTCCAGAAGTTTAGCTTAGATATCTAATTAGGAAACATAGTCTGGAGAGTTAATTTTCCTTTCCAAGAGACTTTGTGTTTGTCGAAACCCACCACTTTGGAAACCCCTGGTGAAGAGCTCCGTCATCACCTACCTTTCAATGCCAAGAAAGTTTTATAAGTTGCAAAAACCTAATTAGTAGGCAAGGATCGAGAAGCATACAGCTTGGCCAAGATAAAGTTCACCAGAAAGCGCACTGGCATGCAGAACAGGAGTTGTGTTTTCTTGCTTTGGATTTACCTCCTGTGGTGTTGTTTTGCTCATTTGTTCCAAGTTCTTCATCTACAGATTAAGCAAAACCAAAACTAGAACCTAAGAGAGGAAACTATGTGCTCCAAAACCCACAGGCATTTACTCAGTGGACTCCAGTGTTCTGGGCTTTAATGAGTGATCTTTGTAGTACCCATTATGCTCTGACAGAAGAAATCATGGATGGATGGAAGCTCATCCAGGGTTACATCTATGTCTTCAGCAGCTCTACATCCCTCAGAAAAAGAACTATGATTACACCATTTGTGCTTCATTACATCTCTCCAAACTTTCTCACATGCCTTCCCAACCTTGCTTGTTTTCAAATTTATATCCTCTTTTATTCAGTTGCTTTATATACATATGTATGCCCCCCCACACATGGTCTATATAATGTTACTTGCATTTTCATAACTAATTGTTTGCATCTTTCAGTTTTGACAGCAGCAAACTTTGTGAAGAAGACCTGACTGAGCAGCCACAAGTAGCTTTTTCTGCGTTTGCAGGTCCTATGTAAGCCTGGATTCAGGATCCCATAGATTACAAATGTTACAGCTTACAGAGCTCTGATATTGGGGCCTTTATCTCTAAAGTGTATGACTTTTGTATTTGCCTAAGAAGTCTGTCAGTGGCTAGTATTTAAGATTCCAAGGTTAGGTGTTAGAAGTCACTGGAAGCAACCTATTTGTGGCCTTTCACAGTGAATCTTGGACCTTTAGCACTAAAGGCTCACAGCTCTCTGGAACTCTTCAGAACCAAGGTCTACAGTTCCTGTGACTCTTACCAATTCTAATTTTTTCTGCACTCTGACCTTGGAGTTTTCTCTTGCTTTCTGACTTGCTACCATTGTCCTTCTTCCTGCTCAGGTCAATCTCTTGACCTGCCAAGCCACACTTTGTTGCTATGGTCACAGTCAAGGTTGACACAAGTCAGGAAGCAGCTTCTGGGTCTCCTTTGTTGTTGCTGTCACGTCTGGAACTGTCAGCTGTAGGGGTTGCAGCTCTGTCAACACAACCAGCCCCTCTGCATCTCTTGAAGCTTGGCCTACTGCCTGCTTGGTCTCACCTTCCTGTCAGAAGGAGCTACCTGTTCTGAAGCCTCTGGAGCTCAGCCTTTTAATCTCCCTGCCTTTAATTATACTTAGTTTTAAATGTTTTATCTACCTATTTGAGACTATCATACATACATACAATGAGTTTTATCTTATCTAACCTGCTCCAACTTCACTCATATCTCCCATCTCCTCCCAACTTCCTTTTTTTTCTTTATAACCCAATGTGTTCGACTAATGCTTCCCATGTTCCTTGGATTCTTCATGTTGCTAACTTACCCTGCTCTTTCAATAGAATATAAAAAAGGACCTCAACCCCAGGTGACACTGAGGGCATTTCTCTTCTCTGCACACTAACTCTTAGGATTTTACAGTGGAAGAGTATCTTGGTGAATGGGGCCAAGGAATGCCTCAGAGATCACACCACAGCAACAGACCTCACATAAGAGATTCGTTGGGAGGTGGGAGTGGGCAAAAGGCCAACTCTGAGTGGGCATAGCAGAAAGGGAAAGGGGACAGAGACAGAGACAGTGAGAATGGTGAGTGGCTGCATGGGTTTATAAAGGGTACTCTACTTGTAGCAATAGTGTCACTGTGTCACATTTGATGGCTGGTGATGAGGATGTGGCTACTGGCCTGAGTTGCTGAAAGTAGACCAGGAGCAAAAGTGGTTTCTGATAGTAAACAAGTGAGTAGCCCACTTTTCTAGCTAGAAAAGGGGTATAGAGTCTAAACATACTATGCCTTCCATGCAAACAAAGCTTCATATTAGTTTTTACATTATGAGTTCTGACATCCCTCTGCTTGGCCACTGCAAAGTGCTCATTCTCTTGTCTAGGTGGAAAAGGTTCCACAGTCACCTATTATTCACCAAGACTTGCTATGGCAAAGAGTTCAGTACAAAATGAACATTCTGGAAAATAGTCACAGCTGGGTACGACTTCCTCCAGTGTGTAAAGTAGCCAGCACTGCTTTAAGGGCATCTCAGATGGTCATTTGATTAAACTCCTTTGTTCAAGGTAGGCAAGAACCAGTGAAAGCCCAAGTAGCTGTCAGTTGGGAGGTCAAAACACATCCCCTTCTCCTACATTTTCCTTCCTTTAAAGAATATAAGCAGCAGAAACAATGCTTATGATAAGAATTATTATTAACATCAACATCATTAACAATTCTCAACCCTTACCCAGTGGCCTAGTGAGAGATAGGTCTTCCTAATTGTCTCATCTCTGCTGTACAGTCTTGTTGTCTAAGATGTACAGTTAGAAGAGACTTCAGAAAAGCACATAGAGGTCAAATCACTATTAGCTTATCTTTTAATAGGAGAAACATTAGTGGGGCAGGGATATCACAGTGGCACATGTAACCTAATAATACTAGGAACCACAGCAAAGTGAAGAGTTCTTGTGTAGCACATGTCATTATGCATAAAACCAGCAAGCAAACACATGAGATAGCATAGAAATAAAACCAAGCAAGCCATTGGATCAGCAAGTCAAATAACAACTTTGTACGATGTTTCTTCAATACTAATAAAAAAGTTTAAAGTGGCTTGAGTTGAGAATTAGTTTGTTTTTGTATACCACTGATGCTTCCATAGAGTAGTCATTGAAGCAAAATGAGAGGTACTTGCTATTGGCTCTAACATTTAAGAAGAGGGGATACTTTTCTTTAGATTTCCAGTGCTATTACACTGGTTAGTTAAGAGGATCACAGGACAGACAATCCAGGTGCAAATCTTTATTCACCACATTTGTGTCACAGAATAAGGAAAGTAACTTATATCTAGTTCCTTTAATTAATTACATTAATTAATTGTGATTAATGATGATTAATTCTCATATGATATGATTTAGAATCATGTTGGAGATTGATAAGAAATACTTCTGGATGTTTTGTGAGAATAGTTACAGAAAGGATTAACTTTGTTGGAACACCCACCCTGCAAATGGCCAGTGCCATCTCAGGGAATCTCAGCATAGATGGAATAGTAAGAGAAAAGGGAAGAAGGCAGCCCAGTGAGAGGCATTGGATGTTATGATGTTAATTGCTCCACACCAGAGCCTCAATCCCATTAATGGTGGATGCTACCTGTGAAAGTGTGCGCCAAAATTGATTATTTTTGCTTGAATTGTTTCTGTTAGATATTCTGGTCATAGTATTGAAAGTCTGAGAAACAGGGAGTATCTGTCTCATAACACTTTATTAGAATTAGAATGAATCTACAAAAATAAATGTCTCTCAGGATAATGCCATGCCACCCTGAAAATGTATCTGTTGTTTTCTGGGACTGATGTAACAAAGTAGCACTATCCAGGTGCCTTATGCAGACATTCATAGCTACAGAAGCTGGAAGGGTACTTTAATGAAGCCAGTGGGTCTGCTTTTTTCCCCAGTCTCTAATTGGCTTAAAGATAGCCATCTTTAGGCTGTGCCCTCATCTGGATTTTCTTCTGTTTGCAATTTTTTTGAGGCTTTTCCTTTTCTTATAAGGACACTGTCATGTTAGACAAGTCTCACCCTAATGGTTTCTTGTTAACTCAATTACCTATTCAAAGACCTCATCTCCAAGCAGGGTTACATTCTAAAAAACTAAGGGTTGTCAAAAGACATGTACAATAATCCCTGCTCCAGGGTATGTACTCTGTATTTGGCAGGCATATGAACCAAGAAGACTGGAAATGCTTTATAGTGGAAAAAAGAGTGGGTAGTTTTAGGTATGTACTGTTTGAGGGTGTTGACCTGGCAAAGTTAGATGTGATCTAGCTTGAAGTGGCTTGTCCTAAGTTATGAGCAAGAGTAAAAATTGAGCAATGAAGAGTTACAGTACACAATCTGAATGTTCTACTGTGATAGTGTCACAGAGTGTGGGTAGGTTTTTTAGAGAAGCTTTGAAAATACCAGTGTTGAGGGAGCAGTCACCCGGGAGGCACAGGCCCCACAAGTCGTAGGAGAGCCGCTGGGCGGCAGAGACAGGATCCTCTCAGCTTCCAAGTGGCAGAGGTGGATCAGCGACCTTAGCTGCCCCTCCCTTGCACGTGAAGGGTCTGCCTCCAGGGACCACCTTGACCTGGAGTCTCCGGTGAGAGACGCCATCTTCTCTCCAGTGAGTTTCTAAGCTGGGAGTAGCCACTCAGGAGGCACAGACCCCACAAGGTCGCAGGGGTCTTGCAGAGCATCAGGGACAGGACAAGCTCCGGTCAGAGTCACTAAGAACATCTATCACCA
>NW_022196914.1:25732972-25733236 GCF_008632895.1 Mastomys coucha | reverse complement strand
AACCCCAAATCGACTGGACCAGAAAAGAAATACTCCCTGCCACATAATAGTCAAAGCACCAAATGCAACAAAACAAAGAAAGAAACTAAAAGCAGTAAGGGAAAAAGGTCAAGTAACATATAAAGGCAGGCTTATAAGAATTACACCAGACTTCTCACCAAAGACTATGAAAGCTAGGAGATCCTGGACAGATGTGATACAGACTCTAAGAGAACACAAATGCCAGCCCAGACTACTATACCCAGCAAAACTCTCAATTACCAT
>NW_022196914.1:25696886-25726307 GCF_008632895.1 Mastomys coucha | reverse complement strand
AAAAAAAAAAAAAAAGAATTACATAAAAAAAAAAATACCAGTGTTGATATATGAGCTATTTAGTGTCTGTTACTATCTTAAAATACTTTTTTATATTCAAATTCCAATCACCATTTTCATTATTTCCTTCTTTGTAAAAAGATAATCATTTCAGGGAAGAAAATGATAATTTTCTGTGTTCTTATTAAATTTATGTTAAAAGACTCTCTCATCACATCACATGATTATCTCATCACATGATCGTCTGGAGAGAGGAACATTTTTAGGTTCTAAACAGAGTGTTGTGGACCAGAATCTTGACTACTGAGACTAAAACTGAGACAACAATCCTCCTGAAGATGCTTTAAAATGGTATCTCTGATGTTCATGCCAAGAAAGCATAACTCATAGGCCACAGGGATCAACTCTACAGAAAATGACCTATTTTTCACAACAGGCAACATAAACCCCACTGCTACTTGCCATTTTATTGATATGAGTATATTATAAAGTACTTACTGTCTTGTAGATGGTATTATGACTAGTCAGCAATATATTCAAAGTAATAAACTAAGACTGATACACATTCTATCAACAGCAAAAGTGTATCATCAGTAAGTAATGTCTGTCCTTGCTTGTGATGTCTCTTCTATCTATCCTACTGGTAAGATTCTCAACATTGCCAAGTCTTCTCTGACTGTTATAAAAGTGAGTTTCATATCTCTGAGGTAGAAGTGCTTTAAAAAAAATCAAGGAATATTATGTTTTGCTCTTCACAGTTGAGATGGACTCTTCAATACTGGCTCTGTGGAATTGATGTCTGCGTATAGAGAACCCTCAATATTCTACACTCTATATTATATAATATGAGTTAAACATGTCAGTCCAGTACATAAGGAAACTAGCACCATACAGGAATGCTTGGAGAGTTAGGCAAAAGGACACAATTGTTACATGAACTTGAATGGAAGCCCTATATAATTCAGGCTACATATTTGGATATATTAAAGCCTCTTCATGTGCTCAGGGAAGCATCTGAGATTTGAGAGGAAACCTCTAAGGCTATATGTCTTCTAATCATGCATTCATATGGAGACCAGTAAGAAGGATAACGTGACTAGCCAGCATTGACTACATGGCAGCATAACATTGGAATGGATCATATTGCTATGATGCATAGTGTGACTTCCTATGAAGAAGGTAGCTCAAGGGTTTGCTCATATCCAGTGTGGACGTCTGTCTTAATCAGGGTTTCTATACCTGCACAAACATCATGAACAAGAAGCATGTTGTGGAGGAAAGAGTTTATTTAGCTTACTTCCACATTGCTGTTCATCATCAAAGGAAGTCAGGACTGGAACTCAAGCAGGTCAGGAAGCAGGAGCTGATGCAGAGGCCATGGAGAGATGTTCCTTACTTGCTTGCTTCCCCTGGCTTGCTCAACTTGTTTTCTTATAGAACCCAAGACTTTTAGCCCAGGGATGGTACTACCCACAAGGGGCTCTCCCCTCCTGATCACTAATTGAGAAAATGCCTTACTGTTGGATCTCATGGAGGCATTTCCTCAACTGAAGCTCCTTTCTCAGTGATAACTCCAGCTTGTGTCAGGTTGACACAAAACCACCAAGTACAGTGTCATTCATTCTTTTGCCCTTTTTAGAAGATTGGAAGTGGAAAGAGCCTAGGACCTTTTAAGTACATCATGATCTTTTAAGTTATAGTGTAATATTTTTATTAATCTTTTGAGAATTTCGTACAAAATATTTTGATTGTTTCAACTCTAAAACTACTCCTCCCATACACATTAAAACACCTATCAAGTTCAAGCACAAAATAAATGTACTAAATGGTTGTGAGGCTCTCTGCTGGAGTGTGGCACACTACAAAGACCACTGCCTTAAAGAAAATTGAATCACCTTCCCCTAGAAATCATTATCTGTCGACAGCTAGCTCCTCATTAGGGGTTGGCCTTGTCTTTCTTTCATTAATGCTGGAATGTTGACTGTCTTGATCCAGAGCCTGTTCTGTGTAGGTACCCACAGCTGCTGTGGCTTCATGAGTATAGTTGCTTTGTGATGTCCAGAACACTATGTTTGGCTCCTAACTTCTTCAATCTCTGGATCTTATATTGTTTATACTCTCTTTTCTGTGATCATACCTGAACCTGGTGTATGTGTAGTTGGGCAGTAAAGAAGTAAGTTCTTATTGTTCTGATGGATACTCCTTGGACATTTCTTCTCTAAAGTATGTTTCTTACTATCAGAGTTGCAAGGCCATGATTAGAGGGTTTGAACGAATGTACTTTAATCAAGAACAAATGCCTAGTGTTAGAGTTAAGGCCTCGGGCTAGGAAAGCTCAATGAATTATTTGAAATACTTCCTGACTATGAATATTTACTCTAAAGAAAAGGCAAAGATTAGTACAGAAATAGCAGAACCCATATCTACCAAGACTTGATGAAATTGACCTTTTACATTTATAGTTCATCTTGATTATTCAAGAAAAAGATAGGACATTAAAATAATTTTTCTTCTTTGGAGAAGTTTAATTTTTCTTTAAATCTAGCTAGAAGTTCTTTTCCTTGTCTTAATTTTGCCTTTAAAAGCTGAAACCTTAAAAAAAAAAAAGATGCACCTTTCTGTTACACTGTCCAAAAGTTTCCTTATCAATACATAATCATTTGGCTGACGTCCAATTTACCTTTTTCTTATGTTTAACTCTCAATAAAGTAAACATACAACAAATATTAAGGTTGAAACTAATAAAACCATTCCAACATCAACAACTACAACAAAACTCAGATCCATGTACAGTCAGTGTAGGATTCTATTATACTTTAAGAAAAGAACTCCAAACAAACCTTTCCAAATTGTTAAAAAAAAATAAAAACTAAAACAATGAAAGAAAGAAAAGCATCCCCAGACTCCTCCTAAAACACTAGCATTACTCTATGAAAGCCAGGCAGAGACATATCAACAACAAAAGGGAACCAGAGGTCACTATCCTTGAGGAAGACAGAGGGAAAAAAGTTCTCAATAAATGATTTGCAACCTGAATATATATAATGATTCAATATCTGTATAAAAGGCCTTTGATAAATGAGATATGCCTTGTAAAAGTTCTAGAGAGAATGTGACCGAGAGGACATATTTTAGTATAATAAAGGCTAAGTGTGACAATCCCACAGCTAGCACCATTGTAAATAAAGAGGAACTGAATTGAATCATCTTAAAATTAAGAATGATACAGGAGTATCTACCACCCTCGCAACTCTTCAGCATCATTTTTGAAGCTTTAGCGGGAACAATAAGACAAGTGAAGTAAAGCAAAAGGAAACTTACTGGAAAAGAAAAACTCAAAGTATCCTTATTTATAGATGATGTGATATTATATATAAAAGATTCCAAATTTTCTACCAGAAAACTTCTAGGAATGATCAGTTTCAGCAAAGTGGCAAGATATAAAATCAACTAACAAACCAGAAAACTTTCAATATAGCAATATAACATGTTGAAAAAAAAAAACAAAAACAAAAAAACAAAACAATCCTGGACTACTCCCATCCACTCACCTCAAAACAATATCTATCAATAAATCTAGACAAGGGGTAAAGGGACCTATACAATGAAAACCATTTTACTTATTGACCCAAAGGCCATGATTTCATTTTGTTCTTGTAATAATCTTGTTTTAAGCCACTTTCAGAAAGTTCTGTGGTAAACATAAAAAATTGGTATTTCAGTGAGAATATCAATTCTCACTGATATTATCTCACTGATAAGACACAAAGTTTTCTCCATAAGAGCAAAGAATATAAATTTTTACAACATAGAGTATGATTATAGGAAAGCAAAAAATGATGATGTGGTGGTGGCAATGGTGAGTCAAAATCATCATTGGGTTCCTTGTGTGTTTGGCTGGAAACTTAACAACTATTTTCAAGTTGAGTCTGTTGTGGTGACATTTTACCTCACAGCTTTGTGCTCCCAGTGGATGCATGTGCTTGAGCTCCCAGGATCTAATTTGGAACCACAATGAAAAATACACACAATTAATAAAACAAGGTTTCTCTGTGTAGTCCTGGCTGTCTTGGAACTCACTCTGTAGAGCAGGCTGGCCTTGAACTCAGAAATATGCTTGCCTCTGTCTCCCAAATGCTGGGATTAAAGGCATGCACCACCACCACCTGGCAAGTAGCTTATTTTTTAAATTCCTTCGCTACCTCAAAGGCTGGGCACTCCTCAACCTTTGCCTCCTACCACAGCCACAATTGAAGAAATGGCTAGTTGCTACTTACTCAGAGTCTCACATGGCTGGTAGGCTTTATCTCCTGTTGCTCCTGTGTCCCATTCTTCTATTCAAGTCATGGCAATTCCCCTGCTCCTTTCTGTGGCCCAACCGCAGAACTTAGTGCCCAGCTATTAAGCACTGGTATTTTTATTGATAGATCAAAAACCAACTGGGGACAAGGACCTTCAATTTCAGGACACTCAGATTCTTGATTGGATCAAAGTTTAGAACCAATCTCCAACATGAGACAACACTCTGTGATTTTTCTATGGGTTGAAAACCTTCTTTAGGATAGAGCTACAATCTCAGGAAGCAAACATTGAAGTGGAGAGAATTCCATCCAGTTTTCTTGGTGACTCATGGGAATGTGTAGCTGCATGCTGAGAAGTCAGAGCTACAAGTACATTAATCTGTGGAGTCAGCTCGATAGCAAGGTAACAGTATTCTACTCATGAAAAACAGTGCATTTAGACAAAATGGAAATTTAAAAAGGAGTCAAGGTGGCCTGACTCCATGAAGGTTTAATATGGGACCTAACACTATCTAGGAACAAACAGAGTTCTCACAATACTCAACATGAAGGGATCTGACTTTGACCTGTTCTAACTCAGCATACCATCAATCATTTGACAAGCCACAGTCACAAAAGTTTCTATGAGTCCTGTACTTGTCAGAAAGTTGAAGACTTAATTTCTTGATTCCACTTCCAGGAAGACTAGACATAAATGAATATCATCTGAAATTTACAACCAAACAAATATATAAACCAATCACTCAGAAGTGCCTAAAGCAGGTGGCAAACCACTGCCCCTGGTGTTTGGCTGAGATGCAATGGCAGCCAGAGACACAGGGAAGCTTAATGATATAACAGAGTACCCAGGCATGACCACCAAGGAAAAGCAGAGGACTTTGGGTAAGATCCATTTGGAGCAGGTCAATAAAAGTGAACTTCTCATGAAATTTGTTTTGTTGCATGTTCTTCCTCTAGTTGATTTTGGGGTGGAAGCTACAGCAGTAATTGATAGGGCTGATCATCATTACTGGGTCCTGGCCATAGTAGGTTTCTTGCTGTAGAGGCTGGTGTTTGGCTTCTTGAGCTGGTTGTTGTCTGTACTGTTCCACCATCCTTCATGGGTCTGTATGTTGCCCACTTCTCTACTCAGCCTCCCGACAGGCATTATCATTAGAAGTTTTCTAAGTGTGATGTAATGGATCCAGTCTTGCCACAAACATTGGAGCAGAAACATCTGGAACAAAATCACCCTGGTTAATTGCTCCATAACAGCATGTATAAATTCCTTGGCTTACATATTGAGACAATTAAACACTATAATAAACATGTTTCGAAAGTCTTCCTTCCAAAGTCAATACAATTTGTTCTTTGTCGTCTAGGAGTTCAGCTTTGGATAAGCATTACTATAATTTCCCTTCTCCCCTAAAAGAAGTAAACCTTTGGCCAACTTTATCTTCTTCTATACATCTCTTAGAAATAGATTGCATCATGGTTTCTTTGTCCCTGTGACTATTTTTAAACCTTCGGTTTCGGATAGTGATCCATACATGTCTCTTAAGATCAGAGTGCTGTTTGACTTTTGTTTTGTGTCATATTCTGAGATTGTCATATTTTCAGAATTTTAGTTCCTTATATCTCTGACACCTTCCTCCTTTCCCTCAAACCTGTCAGTTGGGCACGGAACTCCCAGAACTTCCAGTGAGCACATCCACCTCATCTCTATTGCTGAATCATTAGTGAATGTCTGCATGCAGCTGGATCTAACTCTCAAACACTCCTCATAGCTCATTCTGTCTTTTTAGTTCCATTGGCATATCTCTAATTTAAATTCTCATTAAATTCACCTAGAAAAATGCCCATCTACAGTCTAATCATGCTCATTCTGACCATACCCATCACTGTCAGATTAATTTTCTTTATGGCTAGATCTCACCATTTCACTTTCCTGTTGAAAAAATTTATTCTTTTTAGTTTTTTAAAGTAAATCCCTAATCTCCTAGCCATGTGGTAGTATGTGGTCTCCAATGTCTCGGTATCTAATTTTCCCATTAATGAGTACTTATAAATTTTAACCCAAGTAGATCATGTTTCTTTGCATGCTGAACTCCACATCTAAGGAATCTACAAGGGTGACAAGTCTTCACATGCCTTTAATCCCAGCACTTGGGAGGCAGAGTCAGGTGAATTTCTGAGTTCAAGACCAGCCTGATCGACAGAGTGAGTTCCAGGACAGCCAGGGCTATACAGAGAAATCCTGTCTTGAAAAACCAGGAAAAAAATATTTATTCTTAGTATGTGCATGTCTGGCTCATTCTGTTCTTTCAATTGTGCTTATGATAATTTATTTCATCAGTCACACAATAAAGAGTGAATGACTGCTTTAGAAAGTAAATTTGTAGAATTACTGAAGTATGTCAGTATGGTCACAAATATTTGATCACAAACAACAATTACATAAGATTATATTTTATGATATTTGTGTGTCTGTTGTACATGTGTGTGTGCATATATATTTATGTAGGTTCATAATGTACACATGTAGCCCAGAGGTCAGCATTACATGCCTTCCTTCAATCACTCTCCACCTAATTTTTTTGAGACAAAGTTTCCCACTAATCCTGGAATTTACAGATTTAGCTAGACTGGTTAGCTGGTAAACTCTATGGAATCACTTGTTTCTATCTCTAGTTCTGGGAAAAAATGCATGTCGCATCCAACTTTACTGTCTAGGTGCTGAGGATCTGACGTCTGGCTCAGGTTCTAAATCATCTCCTCAGTTTCAGCTTACTTTTATAATTTTAGTTTCAGGAAGTATGTGATGGTTTGTATATGCTCGGCCAGGTTGTGACACTATTAGATGATATGGTCCTGTGGGAGTAGGTATGGCCTTGTTGGAGTAGGTGTGTCACAGTGGTTGTGTACTTTAAGACCCTCATCCTAGCTGCCTGGAAGCCAGTCTTTTCCTAGTGGCCTTCAGATGAAGATGTAGAATTCTCATCCCTGCCTGTATCATGCCTGTCTGGATGCTGCCCAAGTTCCCATCTTTTTTTTCTTTATTTACATTTGAAATGTTCTCCCTTTTCTTGGCTTCTCCTTTGAAAAACCCCTTATTCTCTCTCCCCTCCCCTAGTTTACCAACCCACCCTGGTGGCTGTGAGTCCCACCATGTGTACTCTTAGTTGGTGGTTTAGTCCCTGGGAGCTCTGAGGGTACTAGTTAGTTCATATTGTTGTTCCTCCTATGGGGCTGCAAACCGCTTCAGCTCCTTGGGTCCTTTCTCTAGGTCCTTAATTGGAGACCCTGTGCTCAGTCCAATGGATGGCTGTGAGCCTCTACTTCTGTATTTGTCAGGCACTGGCAAAGCCTTTCAGGAGACAGCCATATCAGGCTCCTGTCAGCAAACACTTGTTGGCATCTACAATAGTGTCCGGGTTTGGTGATTGTTTATGGGATGGATCCCCACCTTGATGTTAATGGACTAAACCTCTGAACCTGTAAGCCAGCCTCAATTAAATGTTCTTTTTAAGATTTGCCTTGGTCATGGTGTCTGTTCACAGCAGTAAAATGCTAAGACAAAATGTTATGAGGGCTTCCCCCACTCCTAATTGCAATTAACTAGAATCTTCCTTTCTAAAAGAAATAAGCATGCTTAATGCTAACATGGATGTTAGAGAGCTCTTAGCCTTCCTGACACATTCGCTGGTATGCTGGGAACCATCCTCTGTCCTGTACCCAGGATTGCTTTACCATCTTGGGAGTTTTTAACCAGTGGAGTCACATTTCAGGGAATTTGGAAACTGTGAATGTCTCAAATCCAGTGAGCTGTTACTACACTACTCTACTGCATACGTGAGAAATGTGGTCCCTTTCTTCCAGGAGAAATCACTTTTAAATCTCAGGGATATTGATATCACCGAGAGTGGTTCTCACTCCTTTCCTAAGAAACCTAATGCTATTTGACTTATCAGATATAGAACAACATTTTGGCCTTTATCAGACAAAGTACATTATGTTCTTGAACACCAAACACCTGTAAGATTGGAAAATGTAGCTATGCTTCCTTCTGAAGATTAATGTGTTAATATTTTTTCATAATAGCTTGGATCAAAGAGGTGTCTGGATCTAGTAGCATTGTTGTTCCACTCTGAGCTGGATCAGAGAACACACTGAAGTGAAGTTCCCCTGTGTTGGTGTCTTTGAGATCCCCTCAGGAAGAATGCAATTCTGAGGAGGTGTTTCTTCTTTTATTATCTGATCCCCGGCTGCTCCAGTCACAGTGATTTAAGTGGCAATAACTGCAGTGTGGCCTGTCCCACTTATAAGATATAATTACACCCCACCTTGAAATCATTACCTGTCTGATCTTGCCCCCACTAAATCTCTTGGCAGGTTGAGTTCTGCTTTTAATGTTGAGATCACAGCACCGCCAGTAACCAGCAGTGCTTTATACATCACAGACACTATATGTATTTCTATGAAATGATTAAGCAAAGTGAAGTCTTGTGACTTACACCTCCCTAAAATGCCAACATGACAATATATATAATCTGCATCTGCTCATATATTTTTGGTGTGCATTTTCAGAATGGTTGTATCAATTTTTTGTATTTTTATGCATACTCTGAGGAAGCCCATCTTGCCAATTACACCATTATTTCCCAAATGGCCATCGGTGAGCCTTCTCTCCTTTGCATTTTGATGGTTCTTCCCTTAAGGCTAATGTACAGGGACCCCATGTATTGGGAGGGAACTAAGATGGTGAACAATCCCCAAGGGTAAATATGGGATAATGGGCCATAATTGCTGCTGACTGCAAAAATAGAGGTTGACCCTTTCATGAGATAAAAGATAGTGTCATTTAATTGCCCTAAATGTGCTCCAATCCTTTGGGAGCTGGATTCAGGAGATGCTGCAACCTTACACCTGGGACTCAGAACCAACTGATTGCAAATGGTTATTTTTAGTCTTCAAAATTTCCTGCTTTCATGTTTCACTGTGTGGAAACTCTGTTAAGATTATACAACACCCCCATTAGTCTTCTCCTAGTGTCCAGAGAAGTCTATTCCACACTTTATGTTTTATTGTAAAGAAAAACAATGTCATCTGGCATGTATAGAAAATAATTTATGAACTGCATTAATGACATTGAAGTGATAGTTATTTTAATGGACTTTCTTTGTCATATAAGAGCTTAACACAACAATAGAATAATCCATTAGCAGCAAGTCTGCCAACTTGTGTTCTTATGCAATGGAAATAATAATAGAGAGATTGTTACAGATGTTGACATTAACTGATTGTAGCCTATAATTGATTCATTTTTAAGAGAGATGAAATGTAATTATTACTTGAATCCTTATTGTTGTTTTTTCTATCTTAAATTTTTTCCAACTCTGACATTAAGAAGATCTTTACTTTCATTTTAAGTGTGTTTGTGAAGCAATGCTGACACTTAGGTAAATGTCATGGAAACAATCATTGCGACTGTTCACAATACATATCAACAGATACAAAACTCACATGTATCTCATTGGTAGCCATTATCAAATCATCAAACAATTTAGTGGTTACTATACTACAAATGTATTGCCTTCCATTTTTTTTCAGTAGGCATCTGAACCACATTGCAATATTTTTTGACTATTCAGTTTCCCTTTCAACAACAAAAATGTTTTCAGTGGTTTTGAGGCAACATTTTTTTTACCAACCTATAATTAAGACATTTTTGTGAGTGAATGTATAAATGTGTTTTAAAGACCAGAACAGATAGAAAATAAGCAAGTTATTCTTAAGCTGAAAGAATTTTCTTAGGAAACTTAAATGTAGTTTTGAAATTAATAAGTCCAGTGATCTTGTGCTCACTGATGGATGTGGGTGCATGTTTGCATAGATTCATTTATGTACCTATGGGTGTGCTTGGAAGCTAGGAGACTACTGCTGCAGCTTCTCAGGTACTGTTACACACTTTCATCTCCTGAGACAGAACTTTCATTAAAAGGGAAGTCAGCCAGTTGTCTCCACTAGCTGGGCAACTGTCTGCAGAGCTCTGCTTGTCTCTACCTGTGCAGTGCTGGGATGGCAAGGGTGACTCACCGCTGCTGTACTTTAAAAATTTATTGTTTTAATTTTTGAGAATTTTTACATGTTCACTATATGTGCATCATTTTTATCCCTCTTCCTATACAGCTCCTTTCATTTGCTCTCCCTCTCAAATTAAATTCAAAACCCCTTGTTTTATGATTACAGTTGTTATGTACAGACAAACACACACACAGAGACACACACAGAGATGCACACACAGACACACACACACACACAGACACACACAGAGGCATACCCACACAGATACACCCACAAAGACACACAGAGACATACAGAGACACACAGAGAGGTACACCCACAAAGATATACAGAGAGACACACACAAAAGCACACACATATATTCACATATAGGTACACACACAAACACCTACCCCACATGTACACATGCACACACACAAATACACACACAGACACATACACATGCACTCACACAGGCGCATACACACAGACACATACAGACACACAGGCACACACACAGGCATACCCATACAGATGCACACATAAACACACACACAGGCACACACATATACACAATGCTCTGCTAAATCCATTTTGTGGTTTTGCATGTACGTGTACTGAGGGTTGGGCTCTTGCTATTAGACAACCCACCAGGGGGATCATCCCTGAAGAAAATTGATTCTCCATCTCTCAGCAGCTATTGGTTGTGGGGCTTTATGAAATTTCCCTCGTTCTCTTTGGCATGTTGTCACTGTTCAGCTCTTATTTAGACAATAATGTTGCTGAGATTTCTTGGATACAGTTTACTGGAATATCAGGAAGACACTACCTACCAGAAGATTTTCTGATCCTTTGGCTTTTCTATTCACGCTTCTATGGTATGCCCTGAGCATTAAGGCTAAAAATCACTGCATTTTGGCCCATTGAAGATCTTAAAGTAGCCTGCAGCAAAAGAAGATTCTGCAATGAGAGCTAAAAGCATACTTATCTATGAACAAGTATTGAGAGTACAGTTATAAATATATTGACTTAGGAAAATGAAAGAAGCAGGTTCTTCTCTAGAACCCCAAACCACTCTTGCCAGTGGTAATTGCCCAAAACTGGTTTCCTGCTATGGAGTGTACCTTAAATCCAACAGTACAGCTGTTTGTTACACCTAATATAAAAGTACCTCTATTGTGCCAGTAGGCATGTCTTGTCAGGCTGGTCATTATTATGGTTCATAATCTTACTGAAGATATTATTACAAATCTGGACATAGCACTTGTAGAAACAGAGCTGGAATTAGCCTTGAAGCCTCTTCCCTGAGGACTACCTCTCAAAATAAGCAAAATGTGCTATGTAAGGTGTCACAGGAGAAAGGCACACAGGGCAATGGAATGTGAGTACCAGGGATTGAACTCAAGTCTTAAGGTTTGCAAGGCAAGCACTTGACTAACTGAACCTCCCCATCCTACAATGAAAAATATTTTTATACCACTATAAAAGGTTATCTTGTCCTTGAAGCTAACAAAAATTTTCTGTTTAAAGAGAATACTGGAAAGGTCAGGGAGATTACAGTTCCAGCCCTTCTGGACATTTGCTCGCCTGGGCACTGCTCATTGACCTCTGATATATGTGCTCACGACTTCCATTACACTGTTTCCTCTTAACTGAGATTTTATGAGGTTTTTCAAAATTCTGTAAATATAGTTAAATGTAACATTGCAGTAGTGCTCAAGTTCAAATCTTTTTTATTACAGTTATACTTATTCACTTCACATCCTGATCACTATGTCCCTCTCAGTCACCCCCTCCCAAAATCCCTCCCCCACCTCTTCTCCTCTGAGTGGGTGGGGCCCCTGTTGTATCCCCCCCCCCACCCTGGCACATCAAGACTCTGTGAAGCTCCGCACTTCCTCTCCCACTTAGACTAGACAAGGCAGCCCAGCTAGAAGAACATATTCCACAGACAGGTGATAGCTTTTGGGATAGGTCCAGCTCCAGTTCAGTACTCACATAAAGACCAAATTGTATAGCTGCAACATATGTGCAGGGAGGCCTAGGTCTAGCCCATGTATGTTCTTTGTCTGGAGGTTCAGACTCTGAAAGCCCCAAGGATGCAGGTTAGTTGACTTTCTTGGTCTTCCTGTGGAGGTTCTATCCACTTCAGGGCCAACAATCCTTCCTCCTATTCTTCCATAAGAGTCCTCAAGCTCCATCCATTGTTTGGCTGTGGGTGTCTGCATCTGTATGAGTCAGCTGCTGGATAGAGCCTCTCAAATCTTTTTATAAAGGAAAATATAGGAATTTAACCTGTTCATGGGAATGTAAGCAATCCTAATCTGGGATTTGTGTGAACAGTATTCACTTAATCAAGCAAAGGAGTAGAAATAATATACCATTTACAACAGGAAATTTTGTATTGTTTCTACAGAGGAGCCAGAGTTAGCCTTATTTGGTGATCTCGACTGTGCATGCAAGTAGACAGAAGATGGCATTCCTTTATTCTTATTTTTTAATGAGGAAGGGTTGTATACCTGGACACCTTTGCTAGGGCAAAAGAGAAGGTCATGGCTGGGTACAGTCCTGATCCTATGAGGTACTCATAGGATGACTGCATATGTCTCTCTTACTTTACTGTTTTGTTTGTTTGTAGCTTTTCTTCTATTGTTAGAGCTCATGAAGTAACACAAATACATAACATTCACACCCCAGCTTTTAACGGAAAACAAAACTTTATCATCTCTATTTCTGCTTACAAAAGAAATCTGTCAGTAAACACTAAATATCTGCTTTTAGACATGTGGCCAGTTTGTTTTCCTTCTCACTTGTATCTTTGAAACTTCCCATTCCAACATCTTATGAGAGACTCCTATACCTTGGTTAAGAATAAAATAATTGAGAAAAATGACTGTACATTTGCAATGATGGAGATTTTTACGCCACAATCTCCCTTTTGTCGCCTTTCAGAAAATTGGCTTAAAATGTCTATCTCCTCAGAGAGATGATTTCTCATTACAGTGCCCTTAGAGAGAACCATGGATTTCAGCTGAGATTTCACAGTGGGGAGAAGATCAATTAACGTGTAATCACTGAAGTAGTGTAAGGTTTGGGAAGCTAGTTGGCTATACTTTCTCTGTAAAAACATTGATTTCTGATCTTGAGGCATACAGTGGAGACACTTTTAATTTCTACAGACACCTGACAATCTCCAGATTGTCACTGAAATAAATTGGAAGCTTTCTCACAGGAGGATGAATGCTGTTAAGTTTTAGGAAATTAGAAAATAAGATAGTTTGTCTAACAGAGCCAAACTCAGTAGAATTTCAGTTATTTTAGTATATTTTACAGGAATTGTGCAGTAATACTTGTTACTCAATATATTCATACTTTTCTAAATGATTTTTTCACTTCTATATTCAGAGATGATAGGAGAGTGAATCTGAAGCATTCTGAAGACATAAAAATACCACAGCTATGTTTTCTATAAATTCATGATGCCATTATTAAAAGTTAAATATTGTAATTACTAATCATTTACATACAGCATCCACAAGTGTGCCAGTGTGTGTGTGTGTGTGTGTGTGTGTGTGTGTGTGTTGTAGATTAGAGTTTGATTCTCTTCTTCCAACATGTAGGTTTGAGAGTTTGACTCAGGTCCATAGTCCAGGCAGCAAGCTTCCTCTTCACAAGCTAAGCCATCCTTCTGAGCTTACTCCAAGTTTTAGAAGTGTGAATTGACTCCTTTCTGGAGAGTTTGCTTTTCTCTCTTCTTTCCTTTCTTTTCTATTTATCATTTTTAAACGCGAAAACTGCCCAGTTCCCTTCCCTGCCCCTCTCCCAGTGTCACTTGATACTGGTTTTAGCACAGTGGTTATGAATAAGCAGTTTCCTTATTAAAATAGTAATAATTCTCTCCAGATACAACCTTTTAAGTTCAGAATATCACCTTAGAATCAGACTCTGTTCTTTCATAAAATGCCACTGCATTGCCATTTTTAAACACTTCCCTCCAGAATCCGTGGTTGGTGTTAATATAAATGATCCATGACATGAGGCATTATTTAGAGGAAACACTTCGATTTTTAAAAGTGTGCATGACAGTGTTTTCTTTTTTGATAATTACCTTTAGAGTGTTGTACATTACTGACCTTTAATATATCTTTCACCATAATGGAATTGTTTTTAAGGAATATCCTGTGAAATTATAAACTTCTCTTAGAATGGGTCCCACATCATTTTACCAGTTTGTTGTCACAACCACTGAACTGTGCCATATGTGGGGCAGGCATTGCAGCTCATATTTCAAGGATAGATTTTACACAAAGATAATCCTGAAGCATTTTCCATATTTTGTATGAAAAAGCCATTTGTAACAGCATGGAGGGCAGCATACATGTCATCCCTCCTGAAGAGAACACGTTCTCTTTTCCTTTTCTTGAGAACACTGGGGTTGTTTATAAATTAAACATGAAGCCTATGGATTATAAAGCAAAGACAATGAAGGGGACTGGACAGAGGTGCTTTTTAAGATATTGGTGGTTTATACCTATTCAACCCTTACTATTATTTCAGTTAAATTGTGCAAGAGAGAGAAAAATCCTATTATGCAAGAAGCTTTTGTTTTTCCCATTTTAAAATTACAATCACTTGATTGAGAAAATTGAAAATGATAGAGAATTAGTAATGTCATTATGTAATTTCTGAATTCTTGAGAAACGATATTTGTGATGAATGAACTATGGTAAAAAACAATAATACGTTATCTGAGGCAGAACTACACAAAGAAACTATTGGATCATGATGAGGGTTCTTGAAAAATAATTTGTGTCAACACAATCAATTACCCCAATGCTTTCTTGAAGGTCCAACTGTTTCGAACTGTTATGAAAGAGTTGATATTTGAGAGACTTCTGTTCAGAAAGCTTAGGTGTGATGGTGATGAAGGAATTTGTTTCTGTTTATGAAACAAAATTAATTTAAAAATATGTGAAAACATTTTGATAGATTCAGAATTCACTTGAAATAACTTAAAAACAACTTACTTTACCACATATTGAGTTTTCATGATTCTTTATTACAAAAAGCTTCATTAGTCTTTGTATATATGCATGCACATATGAATTTTATTTGCTAGGCTATAATTTTTTTAGTTAGAAATCCTTAGGTTTCATATAATTGAATATATATTAATCTATGAAACTTGTATTTCTAATGGATGACTTCCTGGATTTATATTAGAACCTTTAAGTTATCAGTGAAAGCTAGAGGCATCTCTTTTATTACTGTTGACATTTGTCTACAGTTCATTTATTTTGGCTTTTATTTTTGGTAATTATACAACTAGTCATGGTACCCATTTCTTCTGGGAGAATTGGTTTAGAAGGGATTTTTGAAGTACACTTTTTAAAGAGCTGCCTTCTAAATATAATTTGGAGAATTCAGAATACCTTATTGGTTGAAGATCCTTTGAGATTTCATCTTTCCTTTCTCACTTCTAATGTTTTGTTGGCTGATTTCATTGTTTTACATATTTCAGTCAAGGAGCAGACAGAGGAAGATATTTGTGTAGGGGAATCTTTACACTAATTTATAATGTTTTAAATTTTGTAACACATTATTTAAATTATTAGTGACATGAGAATACCATGTGTATAAATGGGCAAAGTGACTCAAATCTGTAATTCCAGCCCTTGGGACTCTGAGGCAGGAAGTTTGCTGTTAAATATGAAACCATATTTAACAAGAAACCAGCCTTGGCTACAAGGTAAGAACCTATCTCAACAAACCAAAACTAAAACAAAACCAAACCATATTTCAAAAGGGTCTATCTAGTTCTATGTTTAGGTGTGTGGGCTCATCATATTGAGAAGCATGGCTTCAGAGAGACATACACCTCAATTTCAATGGCAGACAAACATACAAATATTATGTAAATAATTAAAAATAACTATTGTCTCTAAAACAGTATATTTAAAAATATACTCATTATTGTGGACATGATTTTATTTGCTCCCAGCAGAAAACACTGTAAAGCATTTGTTGATCTGGACCTATCTGCAAGGTTCTATCCTTTAAAGTCACCTGTTACACCACTACCAAGGTTTGAATATGCTTAGACCAGAGAGTGGCAATATTAGGAGGTATTGCCTTCTTGGAGGACATGTGTCATTGTGGGTGTGGGCTTTAAGACCCTCATGCTAAGTGCCTGGAAGCCAGTATTCTGCTAGCAGCTTTCAGGTGAAGATATAGAACTCTCAGCTCCTCCTGTACCATGCCTGCCTGGATGCTGCCATGCTCCCACCTTGAAGATAACGGACTGAACCTCTGAACCTGTAATCCAGTCCCAACTAAATGCTGTCCTTATAAGAGTTTCCTTAGTCATGGAGTCTCTGCACAGCAGTAAAACCCTAACTAAGGCAACACTCAAAGGACTCTTTACCCTATTGCAGAGACATGTGTAAGTCCATTTTTGTTGCTGTTCTATTCACAGAAGCAATGAAATGGATTCAGCCAAGGTGTCCATTAATAGATGAATGGATCATGAAAATGTGGTCTACATACATGAAGGAATTTTATTCATCCATAAAGAAAATTGAAAAATTTCAAGAAAATTGATGGGAGTAAATACATTGGGAGTCAACTTCTGTATACTCTTGGGGACTCCCAGAGACTGAACCACCAATCAAAGAACATATAAGGGCTAGACCTAGGCCTCCCTGCACATATGTAGCAGATGAACAGTTTGGTCTTCTTGCAGGTCTCCTACAACTGGAACAGGGACTTATCCTGACTCTGTTGCCTGCCTGGGGATCCTGTTCTTCTAACTGGGCTGCCTTGTCTGGCCTCAGTAGGAGAGGATCTGCCTAGTCCTGTAGTGACTTGAGGTACCAGAGTGGGTTAGTAACTAGGGTGGGACCACCCCCTTTTCAGGGTAAAGGGGTGGGATGGAGGAGGGGCTGTAAGGAAGGGACTAGGAGGAGAGAGAGGAGCTGCAATCCGGATGTAAAATGAATGAATACATAAACTAATGGAGGAAAAAATATTACATGTTCTTTCTCATATTCAGATGGCATCCACTAATTGTTACACATATTTATTTTTGTGCGTATACTTGGCTGTAGGTACTAAAATGATAAAGACACCTGTGAGAAGGGATAAATAAGATTTTAAGCAAGGAGACAGTGAGAAAAGGAGTGTATGAAACCAAGGCAAACCTGTTACTTTGTATACTAATCAAAATCTTTAAACAAAATAAGATGTCTAACTGAAGCACTGTTCTTTAAATATAAGATTTGAAATCTGTCCTTTCAATCCTCAAGTTATAATCAGCTCTAGAGTTAAACTTCTTAAAGATGGTACAGTTCTAATCAGCACTTCAGAGTAGCAGTCAGGATGCCCAGAGGACAGGCCATGTTACAAATAACGTTACCAGGCCAAGGAAATTCAAAGGGTTCTTGATGTTTTGTGAAAAAGAAAAGAGAATAAAAAATTCGACTGTATGCTACAGTTTGTGCTGAGACAGATCTCTGATAGATGCCAGTTTGGTTTAGGAATATTTAAATTTATCAGATCCTTGTGAGCAATTGAAAGAAGACAAAATGCCCAGACTAGCCAGCACAAAGTTTCCTGTAGAAACTCTGGATTGGTTGAAGTCTTTCAGTCAATCACTAAATAGCTCACTCAGTAAGTAGCTTGCTTCGTATTGAAATATGTGTCCTAGAAGGACTCATTAGACAAAATATTATCTAACATGTCACCTATAAGTACTTGTACTTTCAGTTTTTCAGTACCCTCTGTATGCAAAGAGCCCTAAAGTATACTCTTGAAACTCTCTACGTATTGTCACCAGCAGCCACTTGAAACCTAAACCTGAATTTGCAACTGAGTTATGCGATATAAATTTCTTAGTTGTAATGTCATACGATAAAATATAAAATTTGATATTGTATTCCTCTTCATATTTGAATTTTAGAACTTGGTTCCATGGAAGTTTGATGTGTTGTTTGCTAAGATCTGGTCTTAGGAGCTTGCTGTTTTAGGTTGCACTGGAATGAGGCGTTGACTACATCAGTGGGTTTTCTGTTACAGCTTCATTAATAGTTACTTATCTCTGTATATTAAATTATAACCAGCAATATTGATGGCAATCATGATCAGTTTGCTCTTCCTTTATTACTCCCCAATGAACAATATTTTCATAGCAAGGGTTATTTTTGCTCTTTCTATTGATTTCACATTTTTTTAATTGCATGGGATAATCTATTGTCTATTTTGATACTATTTGCTAAAGTCGTCATTATTATTGCCTTATTCTTGACTTTTGAGAGACATGCTTTAAGGATTTTTCCTTCAAGGATGGCCTTCAGTCTGGATTTGACCAGGACATTTACAACAGAGAGCTTTTGTTTCTTCAGACACACCTTGTCAGGAGTGTGTGTTGAGTGTTTCTAAAGCATGTCTGTCATCATGAAGGTTTCAATACTCTGAGTTTCACAAGCTTCTTTTTCTACTTGCGAATGTATTTCAAGAGCCAGTTCCTAAGGGTTTGTTTTATATTTCATCTTAGTTAAACCTTAACTTGTTTAATTATATGTCAGGACAAAATATTGAATACAGAACTTAATTTTAAATTTATACTTCTTAAATGCACATTTTTTATTATAGTAGACAATAATATTACTTCTTTTCCTTCTTCATTAAAAAAACTCATTTATTTGTTTGTTTGTTAGAGTTAAGGTAAATAGAAAATAATATTCTCTCAACATTTTCACACCTTTCTGCAGGCACAATTGGCAAACTGCATAATTAAGATATGCAGTAGGATGCGCTGGTGCATGTACACACTATAAAATGTTATTAATATCAGAATAATTATCATCTCTACTTCACAGTTAACATAGTATGTAATATTTTAAGCCCATTTAAGACCCCATTTAGCATTCTTTTTTTTTTTTTTTTTTTTTTTTTTTTTTTTTTGGTTTTTCGAGACAGGGTTTCTCTGTGTTGCCCTGGCTGTCCTGGAACTCACTCTGTAGACCAGGCTGGCCTCGAACTCAGAAATCCGCCTGCCTCTGCCTCCCAAGTGCTGGGATTAAAGGCGTGCGCCACCACCGCCCGGCCCCATTTAGCATTCTTAAGCTCTACTACTAATTGGTGTCACCATCCTGTATACTAGATACCCAGTTGTGGAGATGAAACTTTGTGCCCCTTACACTAAATCATAAAACATATTTTTGTATTGTTCTTTGCAAATTTTTCTTTCTACTACTTCCTGGTTTGATTTTTCCTAAAAATTTTTATTCTACTATTATCAGGTTGTATTTGTGGTCTATTTCTGAGATTTAAAAGAAGTGCCCAACTAACACATTTTAAGTCCATTTGGGGGAGTAAAAATTACACATTTGAGTCTGAATAATCCTCTGAATTTTTAATTTCTAATCCTATAATTTATACTAAGCAATATTTTAATGTTATTATTTTCTATAAATTTATAAGGTAGACTTTAATGTCCTTGGTCATAAACTGACAGGACTACTATACTAATGAGGAGAGGAGAAGTCAGTTTTTGTTACCAGTGTGGCCCCAGGTAATCTGATAACACTCCAGTGGATGAGGCTACATCTTTAAGTACATGAGCAGCAAAAACTGGACTTGGTGAATTATAAAAATAAATCAAAAAAGGACATGAATTTGTGGGGAGATGGGGGCATGGTAGATGTACAAGGAGTAAGGGAATAAATATTCTAAAAAATATATTGCAACATTGTATACAATTCTTAAAGAATTCACAAAAGATTATACTAAAAATTGTAAGTAAAACTTTTTTTTTTACATTTTCCTAAGAATTCTGTTATATTGACGCATAAGATTCTGTATTTCTGTGTTTAAAACAGGGTTGGTGGTCTCTCTATACAATCCAGGATATAAGTACGTAGGCCAGGCTTGAAGTGGTCCTCTTGTCTTGGGATTATAGATGTGAGTCAACCTTCTAGCTTTGTTTTTTGAGGTAGTCTTACTAAATAGCTAAGCCTGGCCTCAAAACTGTGATTCTCCGGTCTCAGCAGACTACAAGCATATACAATCTCATTTATGAAGATATATTTTTAAGATTAACATATGTAATTTCTTTTAGAAACTTCAATTAATGACTCAGATGAGTAATTGTTAAGAAGAGATATTAATCAATGGAGGTAGATTAGTAATAAGAATACATCAATAGAATTTGCCTGATTTATTTTATGTGGCTAAACAAGTCATGTGTTTTCCCATATATTTCATGTAATAGAAATGATACAAACATTCTTCTCTTTGTGTTACTATTTCTATATGTCACCTAAGCTGTGTCCTTCATGAAAAATAATATTGCCTCACTTTAATAAATGATGTTGTTAAATTCCAACGTGCAGTATTTGTCATTGTGAATTTTGTTTGTGTGTTTTGTTTAATAATCCTGTCTTAACCACAACTCAGTAAATGATGATATCATACCCATGCCATGCACTCTTAAGAGAAGACAATGTTGTCCCCCGAACAACGTATCAGCTGCATTTATTGTCTTCAGATGTCATGTACACAGTACTTGTTGGTATATGAGTGCTATGAAGAAACATGACAAGTCATTTTGGCTCACAGTGGAGCGCTTTAAGCTTCTTTTTTCTGTCTGCCTCTGCATGTACAAGTGTACACACATCTTTCTGTCTATCTGCTTCCTTGGGGTTCTTTTCATATCTTTAGCTAATCTAAATCCTCAGTTGTAGGGATCCAGCTTCCCCATCCATACACCTAACATTGAAGCATCATAATGTTCTCTCATTTAACTCCACATTTCCCTGGTACTGCTGAGAGCTGGTAAGCTAATAATTGTAGAGATATTATTTTTTAATTACAGTACTTTGCTTTTTTAAGATTTGTGGTTTTTTTATGCCTGAGTACACAGTTGCTCTCTTCAGACACACCAGAAGAGAGCATCTGATTCTATTACAGAGGGTTGTGAGCCACCATGTGGTTGCTGGGAATTAAACTCAGGACTTCTAGAAGAACAGACAGTGCGCTTAGCCACTGAGCCATCTCTCCAGCTGAATTACAGAGATCTTTATCATTTATCTTCTACCTGCCCCTCAAATTTCCCCACCTTTCTATAAAAACACAGAGGTGGAAGAATTGTCAACTCTGCTCAGTGGGGGAAAAGAAGAAGCCTGCCACCTTGTACTTGTACAATGTGAACTTGAGTGAAGTTGATTTAAAAACTAATGGGTCATCATCATCATCATCATCACCATCATCATCACCATCACCATCACCACCACCATCACCACCACCATCACTATCACCACCATTATCCTCCTCCTCCTCTTCATCCTTTTCCTCCTCCTCCTCTTTCTCCTCTAGTTCCTCCTCCTCTTTCTCCTCCTCCTCCTCCTCCTCCTCCTCCTCCTCCTCCTCATCATCATCATCATCATCATCATCATCATCACCACCACCACCACCACTACCATCACCATTGCTAGTAGTGGTAGCAGTAGTAATAGTATTGACAGAGAAATGGCATCTGAGCATGCTTACAGTTTGAGACAAGGAGAGTAGAGCTAACACAGCAACTGGAATCGTTAATAAGATTAGTTCCATTAAAGAAAAATCCATGCTGCATAGTCAAATTGCCCTTAGAAAGAATCTGAAGACAATGGGGATTTAAAATTTGGACTGAATGCATTTTACATTGTAACCTGGAAGCTGTGCCAGATAGTTTTATGACATCTGAAAGGAGAGAGTCCAGTTGAAAAAAACTGCCTCCATAAGATCAGGATGCAGGCATGCTAGAGGAGCATTTTCTTAATTAGTGGTTGATGGAGGAGGGACTAGCCCATTGTGGGTGGTGTCATCCCTGGGCTGGTGGTACTGAATTCTAAAAGAAGCAGGTTGAGCAAGCCATAAAGAGAGGAGCAAGCCTGTAAGTAGCACCCTTCCATGACATCTGCAACAGCTCCTGCCTTCAGGTTCCTGCCCTTTTTGAGTTGTTGTTCTGACATACTTTGATCTCAGACCTGAAGCAATGGGGCCCAGATCACCACAGACTGAAATCTCTGAATCCAAGGGTCAAAATAAAATTTTACTTTATATTAGTTGATAATCTCAAGTATTTTGTCAAAGCAGTAGAAAGAATTATCACAGCAAATTTATAAATCCGTATTAAGTGATTGGAACATCAAAGACATTTTCAAAAGCTCAGCTTTTAAGTAAATATTACTTGTTAAGAATAGCTTGATATAACTTATTTGGGTAAATTATATCCTTTTGTGATTTATGTATATGTGGCTGAGTTACATTCTGATTTGAGCATTGAAATCACATACCAAATGCAAAGAATATCCCTGTTGGTATGTTATTTTCTTCCCTAAGTAGAATTTCTGACGTAAAAGTAATTGAACATCTCATTTTCTGAGAACATTATCACTGTTCAAAAATATGTCAACCACTTTCTCCTGTACCAACAATAGACTGTTAGATAAAGAAAAGTGATGAACTTCAGAATTTGTCTTCTGTATAATTTAGTGAGTTTAAAACAATTCTTCTAGGCAGCGATTGCCAGTCTGAAGCTGAAATACATATTTGAAATCTCATTATTTGTCAGAACAACTTTGTAAAAGTGCTATTTTTGAACATTATCCAAAATCATCTGTCTAAAACATATTTCTCTTAAATTTTTACTTATATAAAAGACAAATATGGGTGCCTTTCACATGATATTATTCAGAGAGAAAGTAAGTGTAGAATTTCTGTTGATGGAATAATAAGGTAACCAATTGACAAAAGTAGGCATGTCCAATTCATGTTCTCTCATTGCTATATTTACTGTTTTATGCTGCTGTGATATGACCAAAAGCAACTTGGAGAGAAAAGTATTTATTTTAATATTATACTTGTGTTCACAATTTATCATTGAAGAAAGTCGGGACAGGAATTCTAGTCAGGAACTCCAGGTAGAAACCATAGAATTAATCTTACGGGCTTGTTCTGAGATTCATGTTTAGGTAGCTGTATAAGTTGAGACCTCACCTGCCTAGGAATAATGCCACCCGCTGTGGGCATGGCCCCTCAACTCAACCAGCCATGGTGACCATTCTCCATTAACATGCCCAGAAGTCAATCTGATAAAGGCAGCTTTTCAATTGAGCTCTTTTTTTTCCAGTTGACTCTAGTTTGTGTCAGATTAGCAATACAAACCAACCAACATACTTATTAAAACACACTACAAATACTTTTCTTTCTTATTCTATTCTAAAGTAACCCACTTTTTATTATTGTACTTAGTGGTATACTTAACTACTGTTTGAAGATAACATGTGTTAATTACTTAATTTTTGTAGCAATAACCTCATATATTTTAAAATAAACTAATAGTCTTAATAGTTATTTTGCTCTTGACCAATAGGTGAATACTTGGGGTCAAGTATTTCAACTCACTGTTGGAATACAACATTGGCAAGGTATCATATTTTGTATGCCAAATCACCAGTATTTTTTATTACACTGATACAAAATCTTAGTCTGCCTTTATTAAAATGGCTATAAAACACCTTCTTTGTCTCACTCTTAGTATTCTTGTACTCAGTATCTGGATTAGAATTGCTGGATTAAAATTTACATGTTAAGAATTCTATATGTATAAATTTTTTTCTAAGTTTTTCTAAATTTCAAATGTGAGTTCAATGAATTATGATTATATCTATTCCCCCTTTACACCTCCAATTCCTTCTATATATTCTCAAAATGCACTTCTCCAAATATTATGCCTTTTTTCTCTTTTTAAAAAGTAGCTAAGTCTAGTTAGTGTTGCCCATATATTAACAGATATAAGGCCATCCTATACTAGTGGATAAAAAGCCTACTAGAAACCCACAGGAACCTCATGAGCAGTTTGTGGGCAAGTTTCTCTCAATGGTGGTGTTATCACAAGTTCAACAATACTGTGTAAGGCAAACCAATACATGCACACCATTAGCAAAGATGAAAAGGCAGAGCAAACCAAACCAAAGCTCAGTGCAACTCTCCCACTGTCTGTGGGGGTATATTTATACTCCTTCATCAAGCGTCCTTTCTTGTGTCTGCTATATCCAAACATCCTTTCACCTGTGTCTGCTTCAGGAAAGAGGCTTGCACATGTTTGCTTTAGCAAGATATCCTTTTATCTGCGTGCCCCAGCAAAACATCATTTGACATAATTAACTTTCCAAAGAGCTAGAAGTTTCCACTTCAGTAAGTTCTGCCCCATAATTAGATATCATCCTTGACTTGAATTCTTATGATTTCCAGGAGTCAACCTATTATCAAAGAGGGTGAGGCTTTACAATTGGCCAGATGTCCATTGGCACTGGGGTAGTTTCAGTGTTTGACTCCATATTAGAGAATCAGTTGACTCATATACATTAACTGTATAATAGCCTTTATTAATCTATGCTCTTTGATTTACACCTTGCTACAATCTTCTTGTATCTAGAGACTCACACCTAAAAGCTAGTGCATGGAATAAGGGGTAACACACAAGACAGAGTTATCTGGGAGAGAACTCTCAATTGAGAAAATGTCTCCATCATTTCAAATGTAAGCATTCTCTTGGTAAGGATTGATGTTGGTGAGTATAGCCACTGTAATTGGTGCCACTCTGGGTGGATGGTTTTGTGTTGTAAAAGAATGCAGGCTGAGCATACCAAGCAGAGCATAGAGGAACAGCATTCTAATCTCCTCCATTTCCTACCTTTAGGTTCTTGCTATGAGTTCTTGCCTTGACTTCCTTTTTTAATAAAGGACTGTAATCTATACAGAGAAATAAACCCCTTCTTTCTAAGGTTGGGTTTTTTTTGTTATGGTTTTATCACAGCAGTAGAAGTCTACCTAAGACAGAAATAAAATTCTCTGGCAGTAACCATGAATACAGAACATCAAGAAAGGACTGAATGTTCCCATAGTGAAGGAACAATATCAAAGAGTTGAGATGTATTTGTCAGTAGAGAAAACATTGAAGTATTACTTGGAGACAGAGCTTAGAAGAGGAGCAAAGAGTAGAAATATAGAAATTATAAGTACAAATATCAGGCACACTTGATACACTTGATTTTTAACTATTAGATCCTGAAATTATGAATGGTTATTCTTTTGTATTTTTAAAAATAATTACAACTTGCAATTTTGTGTGTTTGTATCATACTTTTCCCTCCCCCAACTCCTTTAAGATTTCCTCCTCGTTTCCCTTCCCAACAGCTTCATGTTTTTTCTCTCTTAAAAGAGATTCATTCAAAACAAATCAACACCAACACACACACACACACACACACACACACACACACACACACATCAGTTAAGCTGGTCAATATACATCAGAATGATTATTAAAAATGTTTAGGCAATGTGGCACATGCCTTTAATCCCAGCACTTGGGAGGCAAAGGCAGGAAGATTTCTGAGTTTGAGGCCAGCCTGGTCTACAGAGTGAGTTCCAGGACAGCCAGGGCTACACAGACCCTGTCTCAGAAAAACAAAACAAAAAAACAAAAACAAGCAAAAAAAAAAATGTCTAGACCTTAATTTCTTGATAATGCTGACCAGAAGTGTTTCTGTAATAGTCATGATTTTCTCTTAGGTTTCATCACCATTAAATTAATAATTGAAATACATGGTATCCTTATATAAATTTCTTCAGGTTACTTGGAACTGCTGAGGTGAATCTGTTGCTTTAAAATTTTATATTGTATAGTGAAATTTAAAGTTTAACTTCCTGAGTTAAGGTTGGATTTAATAAAAGCAAACATAGCAGAGTTCCAGATGTACTTGATTGTGTGTAAAAAAAAAAATCTATTTTATTTGCTTCTGTGCATCTCAGTCTTATGAAACATGACTTTTTAAAAATTAAAGTTAGACAGCAAGCCATGAGGCTACATACAGCATATTTTCTTTCTTTGCTTCTTTGCTTCTAACACTCCCCAGAGCCACCTTCATCTCTTTCTCAGTAAGCCAACTTCCATTGCTGGCCAAGATATGATATATCAAAATTTACCATCTTTCCATGTTATTGCTTACTTTTGCAATACTATCTGTTTTTACAAGCGCCCACCAAGCTCCTCTGTTAATATTTTTATGCCTCTCCAGAGGCCACTTTCTTCTCTTTCTATAACTTATGCTGAGTTTTTATTTTGGAAAAAAGAATGTGTTCAGACTTTTATTTAATGAAGGCACAGTTGGAATTTTCGTGTAAACTATCAAGGATTGCAAGCTGATTTTTATCAACCCATTGCTTTTCAGTCTATGTCTGTCTCCTGGATAGTGAGTTCATTGGCTAATGATCTTTCTGTGAATTATCAGTACTGGATAGTTTCATCATATTGTAACGTTGCTTTTAAAACTTCATAGAAAAGTGATTAAGTATGTCTTGGATTCAGGTATTTAAGGTTATAATAGGTTATACTTTAGGCCACTACAGTTGAAAACTGCTTTGCATTTCATTGTCTGATGTGTGAGTGATGTTCCCCATGCACTATGTCATTTCCTCACTATGACTGAAATCTCTGCTACGATTTTACATCTGACTTATAGAGTGTTAACACTCACTGGGTTTGATGGCTGCTCCCATTTGTTGACCTATTTTTAGGAAAACCTTGATGCTTATAATGCAAGTTGCTAAAATCAAAGAGATCACAAGAAATTTTGGGAGACATTTCCAGGTCAAAGACTAAATATCATAGGGCCAATTTCTTTTATACACTGTAATAATGTTCCAAATAATCACTTCCTTCGACCCAAGCATGATAGAATATGAGAGTTTACAGTTTGGAAAAAGGAAAAATTGATGATGAATACAGAATTATTTAAAAGGGAGCAGATAGATTGTAAAAGCCAGAGGAACAGGGAGGTTGCTGTGAGATTCTGCCCTCTAGGAATGTCAGCAGGAACTACACAATGATAATGCTAATAGACATGGTAACATAGATGGGTGAAGGATCATAAGGTCTTAACCCTAGAAAAAGAACTATGGGCAACAAAGGAATTCTAAGAGTGACAGATGGACCCCAGGGGATAGTACCCCAATTGGTTACTCAAGACCAAGTGCTCAGCCCTGAGGTCATATACATACAACTAACATTATATGGCTTGAATAGGTTATGTTGATGTATTTAGGAAATGTGTATAATTTAATTAAAAAAGAACATAAAAATGAAAGGAAGTAAGAGAGTGCATGGGAGGGGTTTTATCAAACAAAGGGAAAAGGAAAAATTAGGTGGTAATATTATGACTTAAAAATTATTATTAAGAGGTATATTAATTATATACATTACCAAAATTACCATTAGTATATACCATCTTCAAATTACTTGCAGACCAATCTTGTTTTGGAGATAACTCAGAACACTACTCAGTTGTGATTATGAAAAAGGCATCTTGAAAAGTATCTTTCTTTTGGCCTGATGTGATTTACCACACCAATGCATCTTATAGCTGATTTAAACAGTGGTTTACTTTAGGACAGTAGATTTTTTTAAGACACTAGTCTTATTCTTAGTTGGATTGTTAATCTCCTCACCTGACACTGATAAACTTGAATTTGTAAGAAAGTGTTTCATAATGAAAAAAGTCTGGTTTTAGCAATGCATATCCTGACTCATACCTTGTAATATGGAAAATGGCACTGTTATGGAAGTCAACTAGAAAATGAAACATGACAAGTTTAATAATGAAATAGTTATGGTTTAACTGATGATGAACCTTGTGAATAGAGAGAGGTTTCTAATGAGAAAGAGAATATTAGACAATATCATAAACATTTGATATATATTTCATTATATATATATTTATATATACATATATGTATGTTCAGACCCCTTTCAGATCAATGTCTATCCAAATCTCAAAAATATGTCCCCAACCTCTGTAACACATAATTTCAGATAGCTTGTATGCTTTAAAGCTTCATCATAATTCTGTGGTACTATGAATCATAATATATATTTTAAAAATAGCAAACATAATGGAAGAGGAAATTCTCTAGCCATATATATATATATGAAGACAGAGATGACGGAGGAGGATATCACTAGCAGACTTCACACGCTGCCCAAGGTTGTAACACTTTCTCTGGAGATAGTTTTCTGTCTATTGGTAACTCAGATTAAAGAAGAAAGAAAATAAACTAACACAGTGAATAGTTTGGGGGTAAATAAATTCAAACTTGCAGGATTTATTGACTGCACATCTTGGATATGCAGGATTGCATGCATTTTTCATTTGTGCTGTCTTGAAAAGTTAAGATGGACTCTAAAAACATAATGTACTGTGAGCCAGGTTTCAGCCATTCTCCAAGCACTGCAGTTCATGAAAGCCCAGCTGTGGAAAGTAAGACCAGAAGAAAAGGTCGAGTGAAGAATCATTTATATACTTAATAACCAAGATGCAAGTGATGGCAATCAGTCAGACAACTTTAGTATTGAGAACTAGAGGAGAGATCAGTCAGATGGCTCCCAGGTAAAGGCACTTGCTATCAAGATGAATGGCCTGAACTCAGTGCCCAAGATCTACATGGTAGAATGAGAGAATCCACTCCTGCAATTGACCTTCTAATCTTGAAATATTTGCTGTGGCAAGAACATGACTCACCATTATCATAAATAAACACACAAATAAATGTAACACAATGAATAAAACAAAAGAAATTAAAACATTTTCAAAGAATAATGGTGACAGCAGTATGTTTTATGATAATTTTAACAGGGGGAATCCTTTTTAAAAAGATTTATTTTATTATTTTAAATCATGTGTATGTTGCAGATCTTTTTATGGATGAACACATGTGCGTGGGTACCTGTTGAGGAGAGGGTCATTAGATTCAAAGATATAGATATAGGCAATTAAGAGTAACAAAAAATAGGTGCCGGGAATGGAACTTGCGTCCTCTGAAAAGTAGTATGTGTTTCAATCCACTGAATAATCTCTATAGCCTACTGGGATCCTTAATACAATGAGTGATGTTTTAATAAAATTTTGGAAGGAAGGGCAAGCCAGCCTAAATATAGCTATCTCCTGAGAGGCTCTGACACTACCTGACTAACACA
>NW_022196914.1:25648772-25696409 GCF_008632895.1 Mastomys coucha | reverse complement strand
TTTTGGAGGGGAAACTGGGAATGGAGAAATTTACATGTAAATAAAGAAAATATCTAAAAAAAAGAAAATTCCTACATTTTAGCCACATTTATCACACGACTAGATTTTCAAAGTTTATAACTATTGAAACATATCAGGAGTTAACATTGTCCTCTGTTCTGCAGGTAATGATATTAGAGATTGCTGGTGAATAGATATAGGAAATTCTGTGGGAGGGGTGGGAGAAAATAAAATATATGCATGTTAAAATAACTCAGGGAAGGCCTTGTGAATTAGATACAGGGGAACATAGCTAAAAAAATAAACAACAGTAAGAGTATATTAAAGGGAGAGTAGAGAGCCTGGTATTTTGGGAGAATATGGATATTAACCAACCTCCATCTAAGTTCACATCTCTTCTAGTGTATATCTGGATATGTGGCTCTCTACAATAAAGTTATTTTCCAGGATTGTTGACAAATGAATCTAAGATATACGATCAAGAATTGTTCAAAAGGATGTGATGAAAAAAAGTTGTGCTTAGGACTGTAGTTATGTTCTTAATAGCCCTCTTTTCCTGTTCCATCACTCTTGTGTGCTGTTATGCATTCATCATAATGGGAAATCTATATGTTTTCATAATACATTGAATTGTTCTTGAGAATTTCATACAACAGGTTTTGAGCATATCCAATCCCCTTTCCCAACAATGCTCACATTCAATCCTTTCCCTATCTACCCAATTTGTGTTCTCTTCTCAAAACAAAGCAAAACAAAACAATACAACACAACTCTGATTTGTATTGTCCATATATTATTGTACATGTTTTCGCTGTATTGAGTCATCCAACCATGGGCTATACCCTTAAAGAAAGCTGGTTCTTTGTCTCATAGCAGCTATCAATTACCAGTGGATCCTTAGTACATCATGGATACCCACATCTAGCTAGGATTTTGTCTGGCTTAAATTTGTTCACATCTTGCTCATGAGATCATGGCCACTCTGAGTTTATATAGGCAAGACTTCTCCTATGGCTACAAAATGTTGTTTTTATTTTAATTTTTTGTTTCATTTTAATATCCTCCAACCACTCTGGTACTTACTGTCTTCCTTGTTGTAAAACTTTAACTATAATCAGACAGTGGTTGGTTACTCCACACCACAGATGCCACTATTGTACCAGTGGGCAATGTTGAGGTTTTGTTATGCTGGTTGTTACTGAAATTTGCAGGTTTCACAGCTGCTTGAGATTGATGACTGCTTTTCTCCTCCAGCAGTCCCCATCCCATGCCTCTGATATTTATTGATATTCCAAAAAAAAACCATACCTATTTGAAGACTTGAAGCTAATAACAACTAATAAGAAAAAAAATATGTCATGTTTATTATTATGGGTTTAATTTACCTCACACAAAATTATAGTTTCTGTGTTCATCTATTTACCTGTGAATTTCATAGTTCTTCTTAAAAGCCGAGCAATATTCCATTGTGTAAATGTATGACATTTTTCTTATTCATTTATCGGTTACAGTGTTTTAGGCTGTTTTCATTTCTTATCTATTGTGAATTGAGTAGCAATGAACATGAATGAGCACTATATCTACAGAAGATACAAAGCCCCTTGTTTATACACTCGAGAGTGGTCTAACTGGGTATGTGGTAGATCAAGATCTAGTTGGGATCCATAATGGCTTCACTAGTTTGCATTCCCACAGGCAGTGAACAACTCTTCACTTTTACAGAGATTTTTGCTAGCATTTGTTATCACTTGGTTTCGGATCTAGGCATTCTGATTGGAGTGAGATAAAACCTCAGTGTTTTTAATTTGCATCCCATTGATGGCTAAAGATGTTGAACATTTAAAAAAAAAAGGGTTCTCAGCTATTTCATCTATTGAAATATCTGTTTAGTTCCATGTCCAGTTTTTAAAGTGTGTTCTTTTCTTAATGTTTAGTTTACTGAGTTCTTTGTTTATTCCAGATACTATCTGTCTGCCAGATATGTAGCTGGCAAAGATATATTCCCATTATGTAGGCTGCTTCTTCATTCAAATGGTGCCATCATTGGCCATACAGAAGCATTTTTGTTTCATGAGATCTACTTAAGAACATTATATTTTACCAATTAGGAAAATCTAAAGGAAGTGGATGAGTGTCTAGATAAACATGTTCTAAGGAAACTGAATAGAGATGAAGTAAATAATTTAAATAGACCCATAACATCTGATGTGGTAGAAGCAGTAATTTAAAAATTTATCAAGTAAAAGTATTGCAGAGTGAAGTGGGTTTAGCACAGGTTTCTATCAGACTTCAAAGAGTTAACAAAATTGAGATACAAATGATTGTCATCCACTGTCCCTACCCAGTACTCCAGAATTCTGTGCTTTGTTTCTATAGGCAATCATACTTTTAATTTAATATCAGACACATATATAATTTTATATCTATCTATCTATCTATCTATCTATCTATCTATCTATCTATCTATCCATCTATCTTTCTATCTAAAGTTCTAGCCATCCATATAAAATCTAGGATCCACACATGGGAGAAAAATATAATATTTGGCTTTCAAAGACCAAAAATTTACTTAAAATGATTATTTCCAGTTGCATCACTTTTCTTGTAAACAGCATAATTTTCTTCACTATGGCAGAAAATGATATGTTGTATATGTGTGCCACATAGTCTCTCTTCTTCCATGAACAACACCTACATTGGTTCCATCACTTATTTCTGTGAATAGTACTGCATGACACATTGATGTGTGAGAGTTTTTAAGATATGTTGAATTAGAATCCTTTGAGTGAACATCCGGGAGTAGTGTAGGTTTGTTATACTGTACATAGTATTTAGGTTCCTAAGGCGTTTCATACTCACCTCTATAGTGGCCAGACTGCTTTACCTTCTTAATCTTTGTTAGCCATTGCTAGATTTTCTTGAATACAGTCATCTTTACTAAGTTGAGGTGGACTCTCTAGTCATAATTCTCACCTCTCTATTGACCAGTCAAGTTGAAAACTTTTTTCAAGTTTATTGCCCGTTTTTGCATCAGCTTTTGATCACTGTCAAGTCAAGCATTTTAGAAAATACCAGAGAACTATCATCATGTACATAATATTTCCTCAATATACATGTCTCTACTTCCCACAAAGTACTAGGCAAAGAGGTGATAATGCAGAACTGAAAGGAAATGATTGAAATTATGCACTGTGGTGACATGACTGAACCTATGACTCAAAATAAATTGCAATTAGAGTTTGTGAAAATAGTACCTGAAAAACACAATGGTGTTGTAGGAGGCAAATAGATCTTGTCTGTGGTTAGAAGCAAGAAAGTCATTATGTGCACAGCAATTGTATTTAAACCTAAATCTTATTGATAGCTTGTTTTTGTGTTGCTAGATAAAACATCAATTGAAGACTTTGCTAAGTGGAATTGAAAACCCTACAGAACAGGCTACAACCATGTGGGAGGTAGAATTTAACAAAAAGGGGAAAACTGGAACTAATGAGAACAGCAAGGCAAATTCTAAAGAGGAATGTCCTCATTCTCATTCATGATGGTGTATAGGATCTACACTGGCAGCAGTGAGAGAGGGCCTCTCCCTCACACCCTCTTTCTGAAGATAGCCAAAGGCATGGCTGCCATGATGCTGAACACAGAGTGAAATGTGAGTTTGTATTTTGAAAGACTGCAAGTGCAATTGAAGAGATTACTGCCTACAATGCCTCACACTCTTTGGCATCTCCAAGAATCTAAAGATCATAGATGTTCTAATTCTTTTTTATAAACTGATATTAAGTTTGTATTTGCCCTAAGCACATCCTTTTGTGTATTTTAAATCATCTCCAGGTGACTTGGAATGCTCAAAAAATACCAATGCTACATGGACAATGTACTGTACTGTTGAGTATATCATAAGTGAAAAAGTATAGATATGCAAACACCTAACATTTTTGGTATACAATTTATTTGACTTATGGTTTGATGAAATATGGTATGAATGTATACAAAATACTGACTGTTGGGCTTTCTCTACATCTTCCACCTATTTGAGACAGAGTTATTAATATTTTGAAGACATTATTTAGTCATTTTAGTGATAGAAAGCCGTTGGATCAAAAGTTTCCAGTGTGTTTTTTGCTTTTTATTTTGTTCTCTAGTGCTTTGCCAATATTTCAGCCTGGATGAGTCACTGGCCTCAACTAAATGAGACACACATGGAGTGGACTTGGCCTCTACCTACAATTGCAGTCACACCTCCGAATCCAATCTGGCATCTGAATATGAGAGAGAACTTGTGGAACATCAGTTATTTTCTCTACAGTAATATTTCAAATTCCATGTATTGTAACAAAATGTTCTTTTCATTTCATTTTACATCTGAATAAAACCTCACTGTATAAGTGTAGCACATCCTCTTTACTAATCTACTTGTAGATGGGTAGGTTGGCCAATTGTAGGTCCTTGCTATGGATAAGAAGGACATGGTGCATACACACAGAATAGAACTTTATTCAGCCATAAAAAAATGAAATTATGAAATCTCCAGGCAAGTGAATGGTACCAGAGAATATCATATTAAGTAGGACAACCTAGGCTCAAACAAACACCATATTTTTCTTGAATATGCAGATTTTAGCTTTTAACTTTTATAGATGTGTATTTATGGGTGTGGATAGAGGCCAGAAACTAGAAGCAGCTCTGTGAGAGGCTGCATATAAAAATCTTTAAAGTAGAGAGGTGAGGAGGCTGACAGAACACCTCTGGGCTGTTCTGGAACTTACTCTGTAGACCAGGCTGGCCTCGAACTCAGAAATCCACCTGCCTCTGCCTCCCAAGTGCTGGGATTAAAGGCATGCGCCACCACCGCACGACCATTTTTTTTTAAATGAACCTGCCAACTCTGAGCAAGCCAGGCCATGCTTCTGCACTCCTGCAGGCTAACTCTCTGGGGCTAGCCCCCATAACAGGGTAATCTCACTTGCTCAGTCTCTCCTCCCTCCAACTCTCTGGCCCTGTGAGGCCACAGGGCCTCTGCTGGACTATCTCACTCGGTGGCCTTCTACTTGCCATCTCTCTGGAGGGGGGCCTGCTCTCCGAGTTTATTTCGCTAACACGCAATGCCCCACAAACCCACGATCTGCCACCTCACCACCTAATTACCCGGTAGAATCAAGACTTTTTAAAGCTTAATTAACCACAGATTTATGTACCAATAAAATCACAAATTATAAGGTGCCAATATAATAATTTAAGATCCAATTGATAGTGATAAAAGCTTTATCCCAATATTTCTAACCTTGTGAAAAATCTTAGCTACTTGTGGCTATTTAAAACCATGAGGAATCAGGATCTTCTTCCTGTCTGTCTGCCTCCACGTTGGCTCCTCCTCCTCCTCCTCCTCCTCCTGCGACCTCTCTATCTGTCCCCCCCTCCCCAACTCCTCGTCCACCTCACTTTTCCTGTCCAATCACAAGCCTCCTACTGTCCTAATGTGATTGGACAGGGAAAATTCTGCAACCCGGGTGCATCCATTTGTGTGTATGCCTGTGTGTTTACACATACATGTGGGTAGGCAAGAGCTTGTTTTAAGATGTTCTCCTCAAGCCACTTCCTTTGTAGTTTTTGAGAAAGGGTCTCTCATAGAACCCAGCACTTGTCATTTTGTCTGTACTGGCTGACCAGGAAGGCTCTGGTCTTTGTCTGTCTCTGCTCCACCTTTGCGCTGTTTGGAAGCATGAGCTGCAGTTGGCCGCATTTTCACATGGGTGATGGGAATGGACTCAGGACTCCATGCTGGTACAGCAGGACATTTCTTATCCCCTGGTGTTATTTCTATGTGGATTTGGGGGTATCTTGGCTGTTAGATGCCCTGAAGATATTCTTCTCTCTTTATGTATACTATGTTTTATGTGCCTCTGGCTTTTGAATGTCAGCTCTTTCTGAGGTTTGCAAAATGTTCTAGTACAATTTAATAAACAATTACCTATGCCTTTACTGTCTAAGAATTTTGTTTTATCTCAGCCTTTTCTTCTACCCTATGGATTCTTAGATTTGGTGTCTGTGAATATCCAAGATTTATCAAAAATTTGGGCCACACTTGTTTTTTGGATCTTTTGTTTGTTTATTTTTGGTTGTGTTTTTCCCCTTATGTATGTCTGAATACATTATCGTCACAATTATGTCAGCAACTCCCAAAGGTTATTCTGAACTTTTTGTCTATTGATGATGGTTTCTACTGTGTGTTTTATTTGATTGATTCTTTCATTTCCAGATTTTCTTGTGGTTTTTTTTTAATGCCTCTTGTTTCTTTACCAAATGTATCCCGTGTGCCTTTGAATTTCTCCTCCATCTTACTGACCATGTCATTCATTCTTACAGAAATCCTGAAATGATTTTGTTACTTTCATATAAATCTTCTATTTCATTTGCTTATATAAATCTTCTATTTGCTCAGGGATCCTTTTAAATGTAGCACTGTGATTTTTTTTCCCTTGAGACCATGGAAGCACAGCTTTCAGTAGGATGTGTCTCTATCAAATCCCTTCCCTAAGGGCTCATGGAATCCCATGGAAGAGGAGGCAGAAGGAGTCTGAGGGCCAGAGGGGATGGAAGACACCAGGAGAAAAGGCTTTCCTAACCAACATGAGCAAAGCACATATAAATTCACAGAGCCTAAAGCACCATGCCCAGGACCTGTAAGGGTCTGTGCCAGGTTCTCTGCAATATATATATATATATATATATACACACACACATATATATATATATGTATATATGTATATATATCATATATTATATATATAATATATATTTCCATATATATATGGAAATCCATACATATATAATGGATTTCTGTTTAGTACTTTTATGGGACTCTATAATGTGTAATGAGTAGGCTTCTAATTTTTGTGCCTTCTCTTAGGGCTCTTTATATTCTATTGGTTTGCCTTGTCCAACTTCTATGCGATGGTTTCTGTTTTAGCTGATTATATTTTATTTTGTTAAAAAAATGTAAAGGAGCATAGAACCTTCACATGGCCAAGGTCCTCTCCTCCCACTGATGAAAGACTTGGCCATCCTCTGCTATACACATGCTGCTGGAGCCATGAGTCCCACCATGTGTACTCTTTGGTTGGAGTTTAGTCCCTGGGAGCTCTGAGGGTACTAGTTAGTTCATATTGTTGTTCATACTAAGGGGCTGCAAAACCTTCAGCTCCTTGGGTCCTTTCTCTAGCTCCGTCATTGGGGAGCCTGTACTCAGTCCAATGGTTGGCTGTGAACATCTACTTCTGTATTAGTCATGAACTGTCAGAGCCTCTCAGGAGACAGCTATATCAGGCTCCTGTCATCCAGCACTTGTTGGCATCCACAATAGTGTCTAGATTTGATGACTGAATATGGGTAGGATTCCCAGTTGGAGCAGTCTCTGAATTGTCCTTCCTTTAGTCTCTGCTCCAAGTGCCAGGGCCAGGAAATGGGAGAGGGTGGGGTGGTGAGCAGGGGGAGGGGAGAGGGAACAGGGGATTGTTTTAGTTTTTGGTTTTTTTTTTATTTTTATTTTTATTCTTATTTTATTTTCTTTTTCTTTTTTCTTTTGGAGGGGAACCTGGAAAAGGAGATATTGTAAATAAAGAAAACATCTAATAAAAATAAAAAACATAAAAAGGAAGGGAAACAGGATAGATTAACAATTAAGTGTCAATATTTTAAATACCAATAAAAGTAAACCTATATAGAAAAAACCCTAAGCATCTAGAAAAATATTAAAAAACAGACAATCTCATGTCATAGTCCTTATTTCTTCCTCTTTGGCACCATGTGGAATCTCCCTTCCCTTGGACCACATCAGTCTCCATAGGTAGAAGGGGTTAGACTGCCAGTCTCCAGTAATCCACAAAGGTTAAGTCACAGTGGCTTTTCAAGTTAACTGGATTTCTGTGAGCAAAGACTACTGTTAGAGCTCGCAGGCCAAAGCCCCAGAGTTACAACCTTTTCCTTAGAGAATTAAGGACCAAGCTTTCTATGGGCCCCCTCTCTGATAGGACGTGGAAGACTGCTCACTTGAGCACCTCTGCTTGCCAGCCTAGCTGTATGTAGGTTCCATAGTGTGGTTTCTGCAGTTGTGTCTTGCTTCTGGCCATGAGGAGAGGTTGTAGCTGTTTTCTTAGGCTGGCTATGTAAGGCTCTGGTATCCAAGACACCATTTTGTTGTATGCTTTGACTCACTCTGCTTCGGTCCGATGCTCTTGTTTGTTTTTTACAAGCTCACATCTTCTCTCTGAACTCTGAGACACTGCTTCTTTGGGCAGTTCACTTTTGGTGACAGTGAAGGCTGATGGGTAGGGTGGGGTGGTTGATGCCACCTTTGTCATTTGCAGCATCAGGAGGAAGCATGGGTCAGCTGCTTGAGTGTCTTCACTGGAGAAGCTGGCAGAAATATGCAGCAAATGCTGGTAAGCAATTTGGGAATTCAGTGGAGACAGGCTGATAAGTTGTTCAGGCAGCCCAGCCTTTCTCTTCACTATGTTCCTCCATCCCCTTAGATGCTGGTTCTAATCTGACATCTTACCTGGAAGTCTTGAGATGACTTACAACTCCTTAACGTATGAGATAAAAAATATCTTTGATACTTTTCATATTAATTTTCATAAACCTTTAAAATTATACAGCAGACAAGTCTCCATTCATTAATGTTACATATTCTATCAGTAGTGAAAATTATTATGAGGATCAAATGACTTCAATGTCTCTTTCTAAATTCACTAGGAACATTATTTTTTCAAAGGTAATTACATTCTTTCCTGTGCAACTACATATGCATGCCTGAATTTATTTAATCCATTCTTCCTTTTTCTATAGCAAAATGGTTGACCAACTCCATTTAACATAGGTATGGTTTATTTTTGTTTATGGTTGTAGAGGATAGAACTCGCCATGGGAAGGAATTGGGAATGGCACAGTCACCTGCAGGGGAAGCATGAGTTGATGTCACACTGAGAGTGCACAGAAGCATTACTGAGCTATAGTCCATATAATTTTCAATGCCCACACCTATGTGCCTAGCTCTTCTAACTAGATGCTATATCCAAACAGATCTCCAATTTCATAAAATAGTTCAGTTGGCTGGCAGCTACTAACCAAGTGTTTAAATGCATGAACTTGTTGGGGAAACATTATATTCAAACTACATGATGTTTCAGTCTTAAACAAAATAATGATAGAAAATTTATCTTTTTTTTTTGGTGAGATCAAGTGTAATTTTGACACTGTAGTAAAAAAAAATCACATTATTTTGGGCTAATTCAATAAACTGCTTCAGTAAACACTTCACTTTTTCCATTGTTCACAGCACTGAAAATACTCTTAACAGCTTTCTTTAGGATTATCTACTGAATATATTTATGATAGTTAAGTAGTTTCAGTATACATATATATATATGCCACTTATTTTACTCATTCTAATCATATTAGATGACTTTGAAAAAACGTATTGACTTATGTTTAGCCATTGTTGTACAAAGCACAGTGCTTTAGCAAGTCCTGAATGAAAGGTTAAATGGCTAAATATGGGATGGTTAGGGATTCTTTTTTCATTCTAGTCATACACATAAAAATAAAGTAAATAAAGCCCCACATTGAGAAATCATGATTTCATTTAAACATAGTATTTTGATATGTGTGCCCAGATACCCCTTACAACTGAATATAGATTTGCTATATTTTATTCAAAAACCAAAATAAACAGCAGTAAGACCCCGCCCCATCAAAAAAGCTTATTTTCACAGCAGATGGAAGCTACTGCATAAATACACAACTTTGTCAAAATTCAGGAATTAAGAGACAGTGGGGTACCCATTTCCTAATAATCCATCTACAGGACAACCCTAATACCTAAGGGAACATCATGGAAGTGAGGCAGGGGAAGATTTCTTAGAGGAAGAAGACCAGGATGCCTGCTGCTAAACAGCAACTTCTAGACAAGATAGGACAGCCACATCCATGAGATTTCAGCAGTATGATTGCCTAAACAAGACCTGGATAATGACCGCACCAGTTGACATGACAACAGGGCTGGAGAAATTTTACAAGGTCCTACTCGACAAAGACTATCAGGCTGCTGCTAAGCTTATCAAGTCTCAAATGTATATATGGTATCAATCCTAAACACACATACATATAAGCACCACTAAGTGGAGTCAGTAGATTGCAAGTTTGCTTTCATGAATGTGTGTGTGTGTGTGTGTGTGTGTGTGCATGCATGAGTGCATGTATGTATATGTGAATGTATATATGTGTAGGCAATAACAATGAAAGAAGTCATGAGTCTGAGAGGGGGTAGTGGGGAAGAGAAGAGTTTGAAGTAGGAGAAGAAAAGGTAGAAATGATTCAAATATAGTATACTCATGCCTGAAATTGTCAAAGAATGAAAATCATATAAAAATAACATATTGAAATGTATTTAAGTTGTATAATATCTTAATTATAGGTCTCGAGAAGATTATGTGAGTAGAGGCCTCATTTAGTTCAGCTTTGAATTTTAGATTATGTTTTTGGAGATTCTCTGTGCCTCCAAGTGAAAAAGAAAAACCAGAGGATGAAGTAAGAGAGACATCTTTAAGTTGCATAATAGTTTATTCATGTAAGACTTGGCTTCTAGTCCTTGTCTCTTTTAATTTCATTATAGGTGTGCAATTTACGATTCTTAATAGTAAGTTTATGGTTGCATATTCTAGTGGTGGTTTACAACGCACTGGGGTACCTTGACCCTGATGTATACACCTCATTGTCTATTTCAAACTTTCACCTTAAAAGTGGAGAAGTTCACTGGGTGGTGGTGGTGTACACACTTAATCCCAGCATTTGGGAGGCAGAGGCAGGTGGATTTCTGAGTTCAAGGCCAGCCTTGTCTACAGAGTGAGTTTCAGGACATCAAGGGCTATACAGAGAAACCCTGTCTTGAAAAACAAAAAAATAAAAAGTGAAGAAGTTCTACCAACTGTACTTAAGCTATGTTATTTAAAGATGTATTATATAATGTTTATGAATATATTCATAAATGTGTTTTATATCATAATTGTGCTATTTAATTCATCATTTGAACACCTCCAGATATTTAAATTCATCACTAAATATTATTCAGGAATTCTCAATAAATGAAAGATACAACATTGTTTTCTTTTTGTACTAGAATTCCATAGAATATACCTCTGGGAGAAATACCAGAATTACTTCTGTTGTTATCTGATTACAATTTTTTCCTGTATATATGTAAATTTTATAATAAAGACAAACTGAAGATATATAATTTATTTTAAGCTGACCTCCTTGGAGGTATTTTGTTTTCTATTATTGTTCTACTGCATTGAAATAATAGTAAGCCATGTGTGTTGGCTCACACCCATCATCCTCACCCTCAGGAGGCTGAAGCAGGAGGATCATGAGTTCAAGGCTAACCTTTGCTATATAGTGAATTCACAACCAATTCGTGCTGAATATATGAGATCCAAAAATCTGAATGGGCTAAAAACATAAAGCTGGAATTATATTTAGAGCATTTAGAAGCCTTTCTTTTTTAGAGTTCTCTTAAAAGAAATATTCAGGAGGTTTTATACAGCCACTTTGAACCAGATGGATCATTTGGGACTGTTTTATGACCATCCTTTGCACTGTTTAACTGAATCAAGAATTTATGATATATGTAGTTAATTGAGACCAGGAAAGAAAGACCACTAGGTCTTATCCACTACCCATGTAAATAAATTTACACGAAGGTAAAAAGATCATGAATGGCTCTGCTATACCCCAGACTCCCTGCCATCTGTCACTCTAAGAACGAAAGGAAAATGAAAACACCAGGAAGTCACAGGATGAAAGAAAAAGAGCAAGTTAAAAGGGATGGTTCTTGTCCAAGCAGAAACAGTCATTGTCAGCAATCAGTAAGAATCCACAACTCCTCCATTCCTATCTTTAATGTGTATAGTTAAAAAATCCAACCAAACTGCAAACAAAAAGCAAGCTAGCAGCTACACTGCCGGTAGGAATAGTAGATTTACTTTGTGTGTGAAAGTGAGCTTTATCCTTTATTGAATTTTAAGTGTATCTTTCAATGAGCTCATGAACCTGAAGGGAATTTTGACACACTAGAAATTCCTATGTGGTCTCTCAAAGAAAGGATAATCGCATGTAGAATTAACTTTGATGAGATTATGTGCTATATATACATAGTTTGGGGATACTTGTCAAGATATGGCAAACATACTTCAAGACTTTGGTCTGGATTTCAGTCATAACCTCTGGAAATTCTGTGAAGGGTGTTGGTGAGAATGTTAAAAGTATGTCAGCTATTGTAGCTTCTGTGAAGTGTTAACAAGCTCAAGATGCCTGGGACACTTCTATTGCTTTGTGTCATGAAGAAGCTATAAGTAGTTAGAAAATGTCTAATTGTAGGTGAGGTTCTGGTAAAAATATGTATGCGAAATGATCAGATTTTGAACTTTAATTGTGTTTAGTTTAATGTTCTTCACAACTTCATCCTTTTTCAGACTTTTCGATGTGATTATTATGAAACTAGAGATCAGGCTTTACTTTGGTGCACTCTCTTATGACATTTATCCCAGTTACTCTTTAATGGCAAAAGCTTTATGCTACGTTGTCAGAACCCAAATATTGAACTCTACATCTTTTTCCACATTGCTGCTTTATTCATGTGCATTGTCAAACAGTATCAGCTTGATAAATCACATTTAAATGCACTCTTAGGAACTGTTTAATCATCAACTAAATAGACAGTTAAGAATAATGCTTTTTAAAAGTAACTTTTAGAGAATTTGTTAGGAGGTAGGATGAAAGAAGAGGAGAGAGGTAAGAAAAAGAGGAAAGAGAAAGAAAGGAAGGAAGACAATCTCTGTATCTATCATCTATCCATTCAGAGAGAGAGACAGAGACAGAGACAGAGACACAGAGAGAGACAGAGACACAGAGAGAGACAGACACATAGAGAGAGAGAATTGGTAAGGGAAAGTTGGGGCCATATTAGTGACACTTTACGTTTTCTATCACTTATTGGGAAAGGTGAAGTACGTTTGCTGGCCTGGTGCTGCTTCTGTCTTTGGGGTATTCAGGCACTTGCACAAAGGCAGGGTGCAGTGGGTTTGAAGGAACTCAGCTGGCTTTAGTGATGGACATGTCTTTATATGGAGACAGGAAGTTAAACCTGTAATTTGGCAACCAGGCTGCATAACTACCTCAACCGTGATGGAAGTGGCAGTCGCAAAGACTACATGCAACAGAGCATGCAGGCCTCACTCTTGTTCAGGCCCATTCCCCCTGGTGGCTCTTGTCTCACAGAGGTTTGCTGAATGAGGGAGATAGATGTATCATAAACAAACACGTGACTATTCTCCATTCCTGGAGAACAGTACAATGAGGGCCTTCCCTGAATGATTCTCACTTGATCTCTCCAAGCCTGTGATCGCTGAAATCCGCAGTAACATCCTTCAGGCATGTCCTGGATGTCTCAACTGCTTGCTCCACATAGGAAACCTTTTACTTTTCTTTTGTTCAATAAGTCTCAGATTTGAATATATCTGTTTATCTATGCAATGCAAAAAAAAAAAAAAAAAAAAAAAAAAGAACCTCAAGAGAAAGTGAACATATCTTGAAAGAACTAAGAAAGAAATCTGAGACAGTAGAAGAGTGGGGACTTTTTAAGTGTGGTGTCATGCAGACAAGATCCCATTGTGAGATCATGAGATAATTAGGAAACTATTATAGTCCAGGCTTGGTATTGTCAGGTTATTGTGCAGTTTCCAAGAGTCTGGTGCTCGATGAAAGTAAAAGTTCCATGTTGTTAAATTTTAAATTTTGTTTTCTGGAAAGAATTACAGTTAAACTCACTCACTGTCTATGTTCACTTCTAATAATAATTCTTCTTATAATAATTCAAGTTAACTATACATGTTCAAGTCTATTTCCTGTATTTTTTGTTTGTTTTCCTGCTTTGTTTTGGTTTTCAGCAAATAAGGCTTATTTTCTAATGCAATAAGTTGAGGTTCTTACAGAGAAAATATTTTGAAAATATTGTACTTCAAGTGCTATGCCTGAAGTAGAAAACCATCATAACAGGGCTGTGAGTTAGAGGTGGATGTGTCCGTATGGGTGTGTGTGTGTGAAGAGCCAGAGTACCAAGGAGTCTTCTGAGAAGCAGTCTCTCCTAGAAGTGGTTCCCCAAACAAGGCCAGAACAGTGGCAGAATCAACAGAAGTGCTAACATAGAAGGGAGCTTCATGGAATCCCATCCTTAGACAAAGAAGGATGAGAGAGGGAGAATTAGCCTTTCCAAGAATGCGTCCCTTATTAGGGACACACACACACAACAAATATGGACTCGGTGGGCTACATTTATGTGTCTTAGCACACCATAGTTGCCTAGATAACAATAGTAATCAAAGAAAAAGAGGTGAATGATGTGAGAAGTTTGGGGTTAATGAAGTGGGTTGGAGTCAGGAGACCTTACATGGATTGGAGGGAGGAAAGGGAGATGGAAAAGGTGATGTAATTCTATATCAAGTAAAATGTATAAAAACATTAAAAGTTAGATCAAACATAGCCTTTACATTTTAATCAGCAGAGTAAAATGAGTGGAAGTAGATGTCACCTCTCATGTCTTCATGGGCTGCTCAGAATTCTGACATCAAAGTAAATAAATAATATTTCAATTAAAAAGTATGCATTTGACTTCATTTTGAAAATATTACATGAACACACTTCCTTGCTTCATATTTTAAGTTTATCATCTGCTTAATCATTCCATATGTTATATATGTTGCATAACATATATCATATATATGGAATATGTTGTTGCAAATTTTTTGTTGGGAAATTCATGTCAAAGTTTGCAAATAAATACATCATCTAATATATGAACCTTGCATTTCAAAGAAGAGCATCATTTTTGATTTTTAAAAAAGACTCTGTGATAGTTTTACTACATCTAAGGACATTTTTAATTAATATCATATCAGAATACATGTTTCAACTTTAAAACTGAATGGTTAATGAACTTCAGTAATTCTATGTTTCTTTTATGTCTTGTCTCTCACATCATAGTCTTGTGGCTAAAGTAGGCTACTCAACTTTCTGAAGTGCCTTGTCTCTTGAAGATAAACACTATTCTCACAGAAAAAATTAGAATAGATAGAGATATAGGCAATATGAATTTGCTCAGAAATTCCAGTATTATATATCATTTGAAATTTCTGCAGATTTAGTATTAAATACTTAGTTTGGTTCAGAAGTGTTGGTCTCATCTTATACCAGAAATGCACTGCTAATTAGAATGGAATGGACATTGCCATCTTTTCTCTTCTAACAGCAATAAAAAAGCTTTTTGTTTAAGTAGAGATTTAAAAAGAGGAAAAAACATGTTTATACAACTTCATATGATAATTATATAGAATTTTCATAGAATTTTTTAATTTCTTTCACTAATGATCCATTCATTTGAAGTTCATCAGTCTTTTAACTTACATATTTTATATTTGTCTTAGTCAGGATTTCTATTCCTGTTCAAACATCATGACCAAGAAGCAAATTGGAGAAGAAAGGGTTTATTCAGCTTCCACTTCCACTTTGCTGTTCATCACCAAAGGAAGTCTGGACTGGAACTCAAGCAAGTCAGGAAACAAGAGCTGATGTTGAGGTCATGGAGGAGTACTGTTTACTGGCTTGCTTCCCCTGGCTTGCTCAGCTTTCTTTCTTTCTTTTGTTCTCTCTCTCTCTCTCTCTCTCTCTCTCTCTCTCTCTCTCTCTCTCTCTCTCTCTCTCTCTCTCTCTCTCTCTCTCTCTCTCTCTCTCTCTCTCTCTCCCTTTCTCTGGATTTCAAATGTTATCCTCTTTCCTTTGAAAAACCCGCTATCCCATCCCCCCTCCCCCTGCTCACCAACCCACACACTCCCACTTCCCTGTCCTGGGATTCCCCTACACTGGGGCATCAAGCCTTTGCAAGGGCCTCTCCTCCTATTGATGTCTAAGAAGGCCATCCTCTGCTACATATGCAACTAGAGCCATGGGTCCCTCTATGTGTACTCTTTGGTTGGTGGTTTAATTCCTGGCAGCTCTGGGGGTACTGGTTGGTTCACTGTTGTTCCTCCTATGGGACTGCAAGCTCCTTCAGCTCCTTCGGATCTTTCTCTAGCTCCTTCATTGGGGACTTTGTGCTCAGTCCAATGGTCAGCTGAGAGCATCCACCTCTGTCTTTGTCAGGCACTGGCAGAGCCTCTCAGGAGACCTCCTACAACTGATAAAAATCTTCGGCAAAGTGGCCAGATATGAAATTAACTCACACAAATCAGTAGCCTTCCTATACTCAAAGGATAAACAGACTGAGAAAGAAATTAGGGAAATGACACCCTTTACAATAGTCACAAACATTATAAAGTCTCTTGATGTGACTCTAACCAAACAAGTTGAAAGATCTGCATGACAAGAAATTCATGTCTCTGAAGAAAGAAATGGAACAAGACCTCAGAAGATGGAAAGATTTCCCATGCTTGTGGATTGGCAGGATTAATATAGTAAAAATGGCCATCTTGCCAAAAGCATTCTACAGATTCAGTGCAATCCCTATCAAAATTCCAACTAAATTCTTCACAGAGTTATAAAGAGCAATTCTTAAATTCATCTGGAATAACAAAAAACAAAGGATATTGAAAACTATTCTCAACAATATAATAACTTCTGGGGGAATCAGCATCCTGGAGCTAAAGCTGTACTACAGAGCAATAGAGACAAAAACTGTTTGGTATTGGTACAGTAACAGGCAGGTAGATCAATAGAATAGAATTGAAAACCTAGAGATGAACCCACATACCTCTGGTCACTTGATCTTTGAAAAAGGAGCTAAAACCATCCAATGGGGAAAAGTCAGCTTGCTTTCTTATAGAACCCAAGCCTATCAGCCCAGGACTGGCACCACCCACAATAGGCCCTCCCACCCTTGATCACTAACTGAGAAAATGCTTTACAGTTGAATCTCATGGAGGCATTTCCTCAAGGGAGGCTCCTTTCTCTGTGATAACTCCAGCTTTTGTCAAGTTGACCCACAAAACCAACCAGTACAATATTAAACATAGTTTGTATCATTATAATGGCATCTGTAGTTACTTCTTTTTTAACAAGTTAAAAAAATATTTTATGTATGTGAGTAAACTATTTCCATCTTCAGACACATCAGAAGAAAGCATCCCATTGCTGATGGTTGTGAGTCACCATGTGGTTGCAGAGAATTGAACTCAGGACCATTTCGAAGATTAGCCAGTGCTCTTAACCTCTTATCCATCTCTTTAGCCCCTTTGATTACTTCTTAATATAAAATTTATTTCTACCACAGTTCCTATTTATTATGTCAACATTCATTTCTAAGTGACTACAAATATATTTTATAGAAAGTTTCAATGATATAAGCTTATATCCCTGGGTCATGGGATGGACATGATTTTTTTTTCTCTTTCTTTTTTTTTTTTTTTTTTTTTTTTTTTTCTTTTTTTTTTTTTTTTTTTTTTTTCTTTTTTAGGTCATATTACCTATTTCAACTACCTCTGCCCATTTGAGGACAGTCCCTTAGGATTTCTCAGATTCGCAGCTTGTGAAAGACAGAGTATTGTGCATTCCTCCCCAATGTGCAGTGACTACCTTGGTTCTTTCTAGCTCTTGACAAAATTCTTTGCTCATAATCTTCTGAGTTTTGCTTACTTAAAAACTTAGTAAGAATGTTGATAAAGACATGTGGGAATGAGGATAGCAGAATCTCCCAAAATAAATGGTCAGTTCCTCATGGTCTGCAGGCAGGTCCATGACTCTCTCATCAAAACCTGTCATGTAAAACAGTCTAGGTATTGCCTGATTATGTGTGTCTGTGTGTCTTCGTGTGTGTGTGTGTGTGTGTGTGTGTGTGTGTGTGTGTATGAGTCTGTGTGCATGCACATCTAGGCACAGTATAATATCTCCTTTGGAACTTAATTTCATTGTTGTAATTTATATTGTTCATACAATGATAACAAAATTTATTTGCTGTCTTCTTGGTTAATGGAACTTTGGAATTTTAAATATTTTTAACTTAACAAATGTGCTATCTGAATATTCTTTCCTGCCTTCCTTCCTCTGTCCCCATCTTTATGTTTTATTTAATGTATTGTTTTATTGAAGTACAATTAGAACTAAAAATCTTTGGATCATAAAACACACATTATTGTTAATGATAATGCCAAATTATTTTTAAATAGTTTTAGCATTCTCATTTTCATCTAAACTATAACAAAATGATAGTGCGTGTGTGTTGTTGTTGTTTTATCTACTAAATTCTTAAAAGATCAGTGTTTCAATCCGTCTTTTTAGACTGCTAATTAGTTTCAGGAAGTTTGTACATATTTGGTTATAGTTACATTTCATCTCTCAGCTTGTTCATCTGTTTTGCTAATTCTGCATGTACTTGCGCTTCTCCATGTGATTTACACTATGTTATATCTTCTAAATACTAATATGAATTAGCTATATCACTTGAAATTATCTAAAGATGATCCTGCCATTCATTTTATTTTATAGTGCTGCAAGCTGAAAATATATGTCTTTTTGTTACTACTATAATCAAAGCCTAATTTATGGTTAAAGCATGTTCACTGTCATATAAACAGTCTTAACCCATAATCATAAAATACTCTCTTCATTTGTTTTCTTTTGTTAAAATTTACATCTTCAACCTTTGCTTTATGTAGTGAGTGGCACAAGAAAGAGCAGATGGTTGGCTTCTCCAGGTATAGTGCCACTCGCTTCCCCATCCACCTCCTCCCCCACCCACCCTCATCCCATCTATCCCCTCTCCTGCCTACCCCTCTCCCACTTATCCCTCTCCCCACTGACCCTCTCCCCAACCCAACACAGGCAATTGTACCATTCTGCTGATTGCAAGTCTCACACTGAGCTTCCAGTTTTTTGTTTATTTCTCTTCCTGACCTTGATTTCCTTGTTTCTCACTGCTTGGCTGACCTGTCTAGCTGCCCTACCATCCTTAGGATTACCTAGACTTTTGTAGTCTCTTTCATATTCTTTCTCCATTGAAATATCTGTCCACATTTTAGTTCTCACTTGTTTTGAAGTTGCTTTAATACACAGCTCAGGATTACAGACATGCTTAAACTTCATTTTAAATATGTCAACATGGGATGATGAGATGTGGCAGGGATAAAGGTATTTGCCACCAAGTCTGATGGCCTGAGCTCAATACAGGAGCCCACAGGGTGGATTGAGAGAACCAACTCCTGTAAACTGTCCTTTGATGCTTCACTGCAGTCTCTCTCTCTCTCTCTCTCTCTCTCTCTCTCTCTCTCTCTCTCTCTCTCCCTGTGTGTGTGTGTGTGTGTGTGTGTGTGTGTGTGTATGAATGTGTGTGCACAGATGCAGCCTGTGCATATTTCACCAAATAAAGAAAATACAATTGAAAGTAAAAATAAAATAAATATGTCAAGCTAATGTCTTTTCATAAAGACTTTTTTCTTCTCTTTTTGTTCTTTTAAAAGTTATGTTGAGTTCTTACCAAGTGTTATTTGATTATCTTCTCAGATATTGCATTTATGTTGCTATGGTAAAGGACATTGTTAATTAGATTTTCTTCTTATTGCTCTGTAAAGAAATACTACTTTTTCCATTGATATTCTACCCAGCACATATTATTCATCATAATAATTTATAGTTAGATTCTACTAGATCTTTCTATGCAGGGAATTATTTTCTGTGCAAGTAAGACAGTTTTGCTTTCCCTTCTCCATTTATAGCTCCTTTAATTTAATTTTAATTTTTCTGGCAGTTTACTGTTTGGAAGAAATCAGATTACTTGTGCTTTTCATAATGCTGATTTGCCTGTGATCTTGTGACAATTGATGATCTGCCTCCTGCATTTCTTAGTTTCAGAATAGTTTGTTGCCTCAGGGGGTCACTCTCAAATATGTGTGTATACATGAGGAAGCTACACATATTATACATAATATAAAGCATCCCTGATGTTGACTGTGTGGTACCAAATCTCTCAGTGTCTCTTGGTTCTTCTTGAGGTTCTAGTCACTCAGTGAGCATCATTGTTACTAGGTAGAATTTTTTAAATGGGCCACAATTTCTTACCAGTTTTACTTTGTCTTTTCTGTAGGAATATCATTGTTTCTCCCTTAAGAGACAGATTTTAATTTCTGTCCTCTTGACCAGTGTCCACTCAATCAGTGCTAGTGCTATGAGCTGCTTCAATTCACATAATATAGTGGAGTGTAAAGAATTTTAAGTCTAGACCTAAAGAGAGATCTTCCATCCTTATTCCCATGCAGCCCTAACATCTGTGACTATGTAAAACAAACCCAGGAAAGTGTCCTCATGTACAGCATTTAGAGAGCTTGGCTGAACTGGTCAGGATTGACTAACAGATTTGTGAATAGAATTTCCTTGGAAACTTACTTATTGTTTGTATGTGAAATTTAGAAAAAGCCACAAAAGATCTGTCTGCTTCATTACTTTAATTGGATTGCCTGTCCAGAGAATTATATGCTAACATACGCCAATTCATTATATTTGTTCATTTATTTTTAGTGATATTTTTATTAGTTCTTTGAGAGTTTCATACAATAGGTGTTGATCATCTAATCTCTTTCCTTAATCACTCCAGATCTTCCTTACCCCCCACCCATCCACTTTTGTATCTTTTTAGTAATTGACCAAGTTTGCTCTACCCAAATATTCTTGGATGTGTAGCCAATACTAGAGTGTTGTTGACTTGAGGAATGCAGTGGTAGCTGCATTCTTCTTTTTTCCCCATTTTTATTAAATATTTTCTTTATTTACATTTCAAATGTTATCCCCTTTCCTGGTTTCTCCTCCAAAAGACCCCCATTTCATCCTCTTCCCGCTGCTCACCAACCTACCCACTCATGTTTCCTGACCTTGGCATTCCCCTACACTGGGGCATAGAGTCTTCACAGGACAAGGGCCTCTCCTCCCATTGATGACCAACTAGGCCATCCTCTGCTACGTATGCAGCTAAAGCCATGAGTCCCTCCAGGTATATTCTTTGGTTGATGGTTTAGTCCCTGGGAGCTCTGGGGATACTGGTTAGTTCATATTGTTGTTCCTCCTATGGGGCTGCAAACCCTTTCAGCTCCTTGGGTCCTTTCTCTAGCACCTCCATTGGAGACCCTGTGCTTAGTCCAATGGTTGGCTGAAAGCATCCACCTCTGTATTTGTCAGAGACTTATAGAGCTTCTCAGGAGAAAGCTGTATCAGGCTTCTGTCAGCAAGCACTTGTTGGCATCCACAATAGTGTCTAGGTTTGGTGACTACATATGGGATGGACTGCCAGGTAGGGCAGACTCTGGATGGTCATTCCTTCAGTCTCTGTTCCACACTTTGTCTCTGTAACTCTTTTCATGGGTATTTTGTTCCCCCTTCTAAGAAGGACTAAAGCATCCACATTTTGGTTTTCCTGCCTCTTGAGTTTCATGTGGTTTGTGAATTGTATCTTGAGTATTCTGAGCTTCTGGGCTAATATCAACTTCTCCATGAGTGCATGTCATGTGTGTTCTTTTGTGATTGGGTTACCTCACTCAGGATGAAATTTTCTAGTTCCATACATTTGCCTAAGGATTTCATGAATTAATTGTTTTTAATAGCTGAGTAGTACCCCATTGTATAGATGTACCACATTTTCTGTATCCATTCTTCTGTTGAGGGACATCTGGGTTCTTTCCAGCTTCTTGCTATTATAAATAAGGCTGCTGTGAACATAGTGGAGCATGTGATCTTATTACATGTTGGAACATCTTTTGGATACATGCCCAGGATTTGTATTGATGGGACATCAGGTAATACTACGTCCAATTTTCTGAGGAACTGCCAAGCTGATTTCTAGAGTGGTTGTACCAGCTTGCAATCCCACCAGCAATGAAGGAGTGTTCCTCTTTCTTCACATCCTTGCCAACATCTGCTGTCACCTGAGTTTTTGATCTTAGCCATTCTGACTGGTATTAGGTGGAATCTCAAGGTTGTGCTCATGGATTGGCAGGATTTATATAGTAAAAATGGCCATCGTGCTGAAAGCAATCTACAGATTCGATGCAATCCCCATCAAAATTCCAACTCAATTCTTCTAAGTGGCTATACGTTTGGAGAAAGTAGACCTTCCTTTCTCGGATGGCTTAGAATTGCCAGTATCTCTTTGACTGGGTATGAAAGTTCATGCCCAGCTCTCCTCTGCATGTGGGGATTTGTCCTGTTTTAGGCTTGCAGAGATTTTGTGCATGCTGTCACAACAGATACTTGCTCACATGTGCAGGGGCCCTGCTGAGTCCCAGGAGGCCAGCTCCTGAGTTCTGGTTCTCTTGAAGATAGCTGAGGAGAAAGAACATTGGCAGGCAAGACTTGGTCTTTCAAGAGATTAGTGTGGCTTTTTAAAAATAATAATATTTCTCCATCTTGACTTGAAGTAACTGAGGCCAGAACTTACAGGCCTCTGGATATATTCATACCTTTTGTATAACATCAGGGGATTAAGTAAAGAGGTACTTTGTTCTTTTCTCTGCAGGAATTCTGCAGGCTAGGCCATGAGCCTGAGAGTTTATTTAATTCCTTGTCAGCTAGGGAAAGTTGCTCACAGGACAAAAAAAGGAAGGCATTTACTTTAAAAGAGAATTCTAATCTTTATTTCTAAGGGAATGTAAGTGGTAAATGGGGAAAACCTATCAGACTGTATCCTTTCTTAATTTCTAAGTTGCTCTACTCTCTGTCTTCTCCTTCCTCCTAATCTTGTTCTCTCCTTCTGCTGAAATGTGATGTTATTACTTCTAGTTTTTTTATACCTTTTCCAGGAGAATAGATCACATTTTTCCCCATCATCCTTTTTTTTCTTTTCTTATAAAAGTTCAAACATAAGTAAAAATCATACAGTGAATAAGTTTACAATAGAGATGTTTACATGTGTTTCTGGTAATACTGCTTATCTAGCTAGACATTCATTATCTGTCACTAACTCCACAAGTTCATTGAGAGTCTAAAACTATACACTTTGTGACTAAGTTAGCATTGAAGTTTTGTATAGATGAAACCAGTCAATATTTTATCTTTGTTCTTACACTTACAATAAATCCTTCTTTTCCTTTTATGACCCTTGGTTAACTGTTTTATAGCTCTAGGGAATATATTCTAGGTTGTAAATGCCTGCTTTCTATCTCAGAAGCAATTAACTCACGACACATGAAGACTGGCAGAGTTCTAATTGCAGTTTTCATATCAGAGAGGGCTTTAATAGCAGTTCTATCATAAAGGGCTTAATAATTACTAGTATAATTTTAGAAATTCTGATAGGATCATTGTTAAGAATTAAGAAATCATCTATTTTTCAATATAGCATCAGGACAAGACAGTACATCTTCATTGATCTGAAGAAATCTGCCCAAAAGGGTGGGCTAGTACCTAGTGATTCATCTATATCTATGTCTAGGTCTATATTAAATAATAACAGAAAAGGCATATTAATAATCAGAATCCATCCTAAAATGTCTCTTTGGTCTTGATTTGAAGGGCTTACTCATCTTGATTTACAGTCCACAGTGAAACCATCTCAGGAAGATCACCTGCTAGATTTTAGCTTCTCCTAGATGGCTCCTGGCTGCTGTGTCTAGAAAACGATTTGCTTGTACTTATCTTTCACCTCTAGCCTTTAAATATCTCATTCTCTTCTTCTACAATGACCTCTGAGTCTTTTCTTGAGGATGTAGCTTCCATATACACATATACTAGTTCCTATTCTCTGCATGTTGACCACTTGTGGCTATCTGTTAACCACAGACTGCAAATAGAAACTTCCCTGATGGGTTGAGAAAGAGAGAGAGACTTTAATGTATGAATTATAATAATAGGTTTGTTTAGGGGCTCATTAGGGGTTAGTTTGCCCCTATTCCATTTTAGCCTGCTAGAAGTAGTTGGTTCCTTTCTAGGGTCTACAATCTGTTTAGCTATCAGTTCTTAGCCTGACTGATATGGTGCCAGATATGGATTCATTTTGTGGATGGGGACTCAAATATAAATGGAGAGTGTTTGGTTACTTCAGTGACATTTGTGACATTATTGCACCAGTGTGCATGTGTGGGTGTGGGTGTGGGTGTGTGTCCTGTAAATCTGGGCATTGATTTTAGCTTTCCAGGCTGCTTGTCTCTGCCTTGCTGCTGGAATGCCTGAGTGCCACTGACAAGCTGTTCCGAGAAGCCAGAACACAGTACATAATAGAGGTCCTTGTCTATGTTTTCTTGAGTGAGTAATAGAGTCAGAGACAGATGCTGTGGTTCCCAGTCTCATGTGTCCCAGGAGTCACTGGCAAACTGCCAGCAGTTAGATAAAGGGTCAGAGGATCCATGCTTCCTCTCAGGGCAGTTATATACCAGGCAAGAAGGGAAAAGCAGAGCCCCCCATGGTAGAATCCAGTTTGGTTCCTGGTGAGAGATGAGAATACAGAGGTCTGGAAGAGAGAGGGCCTTCTCTGGGAAATTTAGGCACTGTTCTTTATAACAAAGGCCCCCACCATGATCCTTGATGAAGGAGATAGTCTTTGCTTGTCCAAAATGTTTTATTTGATGGTGGATTTAAATGCATACACCTTATTCAGGGTGAAACAGGGATTAAGAATCTTTTGCAAGAAGGGAATGAATGTCCAGGAAGGGAAGTTCATTGCCTGAACACTCGGGGACTGTCTAGATATCTCATTAGCATGGAGAACTCTAGGTTTTTATGCTACCTGACTGATTGTCATGGTCCTCTCAGTGGGGTGTAGGGGTTATGAGTTCCAGATCAGGTAGTTCAGCATGGAGCTTGCTCCATGCCTGCTATCCTCAATTCTGAGATTCCCTGGGTTTTGAGTCTGCTCAACTTTCCTAGGCCTTCTGTTTGGTGGCATGGTCCAGTTGCCCCACATCAGCTCATAGTGTTCACAGCTGGTTATGACTGATGATTACTTGACCTCCAAGGTTATGCATAGCTCTTTCTGGCACCATGAAGAGTGGTCTGTATGGATGAAGCTTCTAGGTAACGACCAGCCTGATTTCTCCATCTTCTGTGAGTCAACTATGCGCCGACTTAGGAATAGGTTCTTAGGGTTCCTAAAGTTAACCAAGGAAACTGGCATTGTTTGTGTCTTTAGGACCCAACTGCATATTAAACTTTTCTGTGGTACTAGGATAGCTGACTTGAGCAACATTCACCATTACTATGGAGGATAGGGGGTGGGATAATCTTTATTTTCTGTTAATATTAGTTTTTATGTATTTTAGGATTGTTACGTCCTTTATGCTTTTGAACTTTCAGTGAGAAGTTCTTGAAACCTATGCAAACTTTAGAAATTTGAATGTCCCTAGTGACCAGTTTAATCTGGCATTCATTTTAAAGATGTGAAACATTGTCAAATGTGTATTTGTTAATTTATTGCTGCCAATTTAATTTTGTTAATTAACATTTCACAAGTATAATTATTATATTTTTGGACTAATTATCAGATTTAAAGACTCTGAAAAGCTGTTGATCTCTTCCCTCTCTTCTTTCACAGTGTACTTTTTCAAAGTCTTCAGATCACATGCCAACGTAACAAGAGGAATAAACCAATGAATGGGCCCAACAGTGCTACCCATAAACTCAAAATTATGGAAGTTACACACACACACACACACACACACACACACACACACACACACACACACACACATACACACACACACAAGTTCAAATGTAGGAATTGAATGTAGGAATCAAATATCATATATTTAGAGATCATTTTAGAAAAATCCTCTTTGGGTCAGCTTTGAGAATACCAGGGAACACATTTGAGTCTCATAGATTCTAAAAAGCTGAGAAAAGATCAAGGATATTGAACAAGCCCAGATATAACTATGATATTTTATCTTACATGTACATTTATTATAGATTATATATTACATATTATATTATATACCATATATCACATATCACACATCATGTATCACGTATCATATAACATAAATATGTTCTGACCTTGGATTTTAGCTTCTTACTTTTAATCCTTTCTACCAACCTTTATCCCACCTAACATTTTATTGCTATAAGATAATGTCTATGCCCTTATATCCTCAAGGAATTTACGTGTTTCATTTTTGGTAACACCCATGATAGTTCTTCAGTGAAAGGAAAGCTTGTTTTTCAAGTGTGTTGTGTATGAGTCTTCCAAACTGGTTTATGAGTGCGCTACTCTTTACATATTTACACATTCTCTTTCTCTTTGGGGAGGGTTGGGAGATTGTTTTATTATTACAATCAATATCACCAAGTACAGTGGGCAGTGAAAAACCTATATTCATTGCAAAAAAGCCTGATGTATTGATAATAAGTGAACACTTTTCTGTTATTAAAACAAATATGTCTACTTTGCATAAAGTACAAGTAATATATATGCATATATATATCTTGTTAGAATATAATTCATGCATTTCCAAGTACATTAATAAACATACATGTCATACCCAAATGTTCAACTAGTTAAATATACTTCAATTCGGAAAAAAGACTTGCATTGAAATTGTAATTGTGTAGTACCACACATAACAAAATCATAGATGAAATATTGATTTCACCCATGACAATTTTGGAGTAGAAAACTGAATGAGTAATTAAGAGACTCATGGAAGGACTGCAAAGAAGCCTGAGGGATCAATATCAAGAAAGCAGGGGATGTGTCTCAGGGCTGACACTTGGAGACTGAGTCTAAGGTGCTCTTTTACAATTTAATTACTGGTCATCTCTTTCTAGTTTACTTTTTCCAGCTTGTTTTTGCACACCTGATCCATTCTCTTCCTTTTCTCCCAGATGTTTTCTGAGGCTCAGCAATGTAGAGCCAACTCCCTGACTCTGGGAACTTGAATGGGGAAATGGAGGGGGTGAGTGAGGACATTATGCTGTTCATAGATCATTAGATATTATGGTCTGTTAGTGTTCCTCACTGAAAAAACACACTGGCATGCTGGAATTCTTACCTCCTAGGTGATGATGTTCAGAGATGGGACCTTTGAGAGGTGGAGAAGTCATAAAGACCGTAATCAATAGGCTTAGTTCCCTTAAAAAGAAGGCCCCAGAGAGGTCCTTTCTCTCTCCATCATGTAAGCATGCAGGGAGAAGTTAAGATCTGAGAAGCAGCAGAAGCCTTGTACCAACTCTGGCCTATTCTACATTTACCTTAGAGCCTCAGGAGTTAAAAGTATGCATATGAGCATGGTGGAGCATGTGTCCTTATTACATGTTGGAGCATCTTCTGGGTATATGCCTCAGGAATTAAAAGTGCATATGTTCATGTCCCTTTAAATGCTTAGTGTATTAGTCTTCACATGTTGCTATTACAGTCGGAACAGACTAGTGCAGCACACTGGATTTCCCTCTCCTTTGTCCACTGTTTCTTCATTTTATTCACTAGCTTTTGTCTTTCTATCCTAAGTAGTTGTTCCTGATGCTTCACATGCCTCTGGAGTTCCTGAGTGCTCAATCTTCCACGAAGCATGCCTGTTCTCTACACCACGGCTCATTCTCAAGTTTTTAATCTTTGTTCATCTTTCTCGATTCTGATTCATATAAGAAAGGATGCATTTGTTTTCCAGTTTAAGTCAGTGAGGCAGGTTGCAGTTCATAGCTGGGTGAGACTTTCTTGCAAGGAACTTACTCCAAGATTCCTTTACTGTAGGTTTGTGAGGTATATGGCATGTCCTCAGAAGGGCACATGAGAAAGGGAAGAAATGACCATCAACCAAGATTGAAGAAGCATAGATCTTACTTTCTAAGGACATTAGCTAGGTGATCTTAGCTTATTTCCTGAAATAACATAATCACCCTTTAAAAGTCACTCTATCAAGGAAAAATGAGCTGGCTGCCAATGGGCAGATTTGCTTAATTTATGGTTAGTCTTCATGAAAGAGTGCACATTTAGAGTCATTCAAGGAGGATTTAAGATATGTTAAATTATGGACAACTGCAGAAGGTCAAGCAGATTGTACAACCTGCTAGATACAACCCATTAATTACTCAGGTCACCTGAGAATACAGTCTGGGTCCATATGGTCCTACGAGTTGCCACTTTGCTGCTGAATGTGGCAGATTTCCCACTGGCTCCATGCAGCATTGGTGTAGGAAATGGCTTTAAGTAACCGTTTATGGGATGTCCTGCACAGAGGTACATCCTTCAACTTAGTAGGCCCAAGACACACCCCTCTGAGGGATGGTTACACTAGAGGTAACGTAAGGGAACATTCTGCTTTCCTAGGATGGTGGGTTTTCTTCCTTCACAATGAGGACTGCAAAGGAGTCATTCCAGTTTCTGGATGCTTTGTATTCAGAAAGTTTAAAACCCAAATACCAATTTCTCTGTTTAATTTTTAAATTACTTTATTCATGTTTTTACTTTTATTTCCTCAGTCCTCAACATCATAGTCACAGCCTACTATGCTAATACATAGTTTTTCTCCTAGTATTTTTTTGTTAGGATGATAGCTTATATTTCCATTTTTTTTTTTTTGTTCTAGCCTAAGTGTACATACATGAGACTCAGCTCTGACTACTGCAGGATCCAAGATAGGCATGTTTCTCTACTTTGCAATCTCATGCAAACCATCTCCTCTAAAACCAATTCTTCATGCATGTTCTTGCTTGCAACAGAATGCCAGGATTTGTTTTTGACACTATTTCTTATTTTGTCTACATTGCCACCTCCTCCACAATTAATTGCTCATGGGAGTCTGCTGATAACAGGGTGAGTTTATGTATTTTAGCTGGTATAAACACATATAGAACATTGCATATTAGTTTATGCTGTTCGTTCACCTTCAAATCCCTTTGTTCTCTCTCGCTGCTTCAAACAACACCAAAAATACCTAAACACTAACCATGCTCACCAGCATCAGCATCGTTACTTACTTCTGTGGCTTCCCAAATATTTACTAACTTTCTGAATTATTTTCTAAAAGGGAATTTTTATACCACCAATATCTTGTTGGAGTGGCTTCATAGTTCAGAGTGTTTTGATTTTAAAAATTCCTTAGATATTTCTTCCTCCTTGTCAGCCCAGTAGGACCAATCCTATTTTTAACAGTGTACAGTGTGTCTGGTCAGCACAGTAGGACCAATCCTATTTTTAACAGTGTACAGTGTGTCTGGTCAGACCCAGCCATGTTCCTTCCCTGTAACTTCTTCTATCCTTCCAAACTTTATGTACTCTCTTTAACCACTGAGTCCACTCAGTGCTGCTAGGTCATGGGTCAGTACAGATCCTTCTACTGGAGCGTGGGTTACTCAGAAGGGAACCTTCTGAAGAAGGTTCCCAATTCTTCAGTAGCCATTAGTCACTGGTAGTCCCTCAGGAAGGGGTGGGACTTTGTGCTATAATTTCTTCAGGCTTGACATTGAGCAGGTCTTGTGAACATACCCAGAGCTCCTTGTTAAATATTTAAATTATTTACATATTTAAAATGTTCAATTTAGCCATTAAAGAAAAAAAACACTCTGAACATTTTAAATTTAATTAAGAATATTTAGATATATTTTTAGTTGTGAAAGAATTACATTACTTTTACCCCTCCTTTTCCTTCCACTGGCACCTTCTAGGTATCCTCCCTCTAGCCCCTTCCATGTTTTCATGAACACTCTCAAGTTGATAGCTTCTTTTCCTTTGATCATTACTCATATATAGATATATATGTATGTATGTGTTTGCACAAATATATAAATACCGAGTCTGCTTTGTAGTTTGTATGTGTATGGTTTCAGGGCTGACCACTATACAATGGACAACCAGTAAGGGCGACTCATCCTCAAGAGAGGCAAATTCTCCTTCTAGCTGTCTTTAGTTACCTGTCATGAAAACTCTCCTCTTCTACATTAACATGCCCATTGTTCTATTGTATGTGTAGTTATCTGTAGGAGAGATTGTTTCACAGCAGACGTCATAGTTTCTGACTCTTACACTCTTTCAGCCCTTTCTTCAGTGATGTTCCCTGAGCCATAGATTCATTCATGAGAGGTGTTGCAGATATATCTGCAGTCCCATTGATCTCTGCAGTGTATCCAGTTGTGGTTTGTATAATTACTTCTGTTTGTCATAGAGGTTTCTTTAAGGAGGTGTGGAAGTTGAACATATCTGAGAGTATAAGGGTAAGATTTAGAATGTTGTAAGGAATTGTGCTGGTCTAGCAACTGGTGGCAATAGATTCTTTTCTGATTCCCATGACCTCACTAGCCCCAGGAAGCTGGCTAGGTTTTCATTACCAGGCACAATTTCCCTCCTGTTGAGTTGGTCTTAAGTCTGATTAAACTTCTGTCAGTTACCACTGACATGCAAGTGTCACTTCATGCACCTTTACAGATAACTTGTCCTTTTAGTCATTTTTGTGTTTCATAGGTGTTGTAGCAGAGTAGGACAGTCCTTGTCAGTTAACTAAGACTTTTCTGGAAGCTCTGGGCCTTTTTGTACTTTCCTGGTTTCTATGGTTACTCCATGTATACTTATGGGTGAGGATTAGTTAGGAACCAGAAACTGCAGATGAAAGAGAACATTTGGCATTTGAGAAACCCACAGAATGAGAAAGAATCATTGTCAGTTATACATCTGACAGAGGATTAATTCCAAGAAGATCAAAAAATCAAAAAAAGGAAGAGTCCTCCCATGGATACCAACCAAGTTGCAGTAGGACTATGTGCATCTTCATCTACTGAGGCTAGACAAGGGCCATCACCTAGGAGAAAGGGAATCTAAAGGCAGGTAACAGTCAGAGACAGACCCTGCTGCTCTGAGAAGAGAGGGGGCATGGGGGCAGGGGAGGTAAGAGAACGGGACTTGAAGGAAAGGGGGGAGAAGAAGCTATGTTTAGAATGTAAAATAAATAAATAAATAAATAAATGCAAAATAAGGAAGAGTCAAAGAAACAAATGATACAATACAAAGTTCTCAAGAGAAGAAATAAAGAATATGAAAGAAAAAATGGCTAAATGTTGATCATACTTAGCAATTAGAGAAATGCAAATTAGAACAAGTATGAGGTTTCATTTCACCCCACCCAGAATGGATAAGATCAACAAAACAACTAACCTTTTTGGGAAAGATAAAGAGGTGTACAGACACACACACACACACACACACACACACACACAGAGTTTAATCACTGTTACCATGATTGCAACTGGGACAGCCTCTCCATAAATCAGTATGGAGAATGCATAAAACCTAAAAGGAAATCTACCATTTGACCTAGCTACAATACTCCTTGACATTTACCCAAAGAACTTGACATTCTATTCCACAGATACTTGTTCAACAATATTCATAGCCACTGGATTCACAATAACCAGGGAATGGAAACAACTTAAGTGTCCTTGAACCGATGAGTGGATAATGAAAATGTGGTATACATATACGCAATGGAATAATTTTCAATGCTAAAGAAAATTGAAATCATGAGAAATAAAATAATAAGATAAATAAATGGACCTATAAAAGATTGTGTTGACTCAGGTAACCCAGACCTGAGAGAGAGAGAGAGAGAGAGAGAGAGAGAGAGAAAGAGAGAGAGAGAGAGAGAAAGAGAAAGAGAAAGATGGATGGAGGGAGAGAGACAGACACACAGAGACAGAGAGAGGTGGAGAGACAGAGAGAGAGACAGAGAGAGATTGCTTACTTCTTTGGGTTGGAGAGGTGACTTAGTTATTAAGAGCATGCATTGCTCTCCCAGATGACTGAAGCTCGTTTCCTAGAGTCCATGTCAGGTGGCTCACAGCCAGCTATAACTCCAGTTCCAAGGCTTTTAAAACCTCTAGTCTTCAAGGGCACCTTTTACCCATATGCATATAATTAAAAATAAAATAAATCTTTTAAAAAAGAAAACAAATTTTAATAAATGCTGGCATGGATGTAGGGAAAGAAGATTACTTATTTATTTTAATGGGATTTCAAACTAGTGTAGTTACTATGGAAATCAGTCTAGAGGTGCCTCAAAAAGAATATGATGTAGGTATTCCATTGCTGGACATAGTCTGGAGGGATTCCATATCCCAGTACTTGTTCACTCAAGCAGATTTTTCCATTCACAATATCCAGAATATAAAAACAACTCAAATGTCCATATACTGATGAATGGATGATAAATAGTCAATCTCCTTTACGTAATACAGACTCAGAAAGAGAAGCATTATAGGTTTCTCTGAATTGTTAGATATGTGTGTTTAAACTGTAATACTGTAGACCTCAGGAAACTACAAATGAATACTAGAGGGTATTTAAGGAATAGGAAATAATCAGACATCAGCAGTATGAAAGGGCAAACAATATTTGGGAAGGAAAGTTTAACTGGGCAGGGAGATATGAAGAAGAGAGCAGAGGAGAGCTATAGGGAGGGATGGATTTCAGTAAAATCTATGGGAAAGCCATATGGATGTTATTGGTTTTCCTAAGTTTTATACATACATACACACATACATATGTCTACACACATGAACATACACACATGCATGCACACACATGTATACACAGGCATACACACAAATATGCATGCGCACACACAGAGGCATACACAGAGAAGTATACACACACATACACACACACACACACACACAGAAGCACACACTCACACAGCTTAAATGGAATTACTCTATACTGGAGATATTTTCTTCAGTTATTATAGCCATATAGGATTGATCTTTACAAAATTTTCTCATGAGCTTGGCTTTAGGTTGGCATCTAGGACCCTGGCAGTCATGACAGGTTTTTTTATTGATAAATTTGTTTTTGCTGTTCCTGGGGGTTTTGCACTATTGCTGTGATTTGTCGTAGACACTTGGGCAGAAGGTGGCTATTTGAGTATCTTTTAACTAAGCACCAAAAGGGGAGGGTTGATAATGAAGCCATAAAAGGGAAATGCATACATAAATGTCAACCAATCTGGCACATAAAAACAACAGCAAACCAGGTCAAAACAAAATAACCCCCCCCCAGCCACATGAAAAAGACATCAACCCCGTGGGAGTCTCCAAATGTAGTTGAAAATCACAAGGAAGATGCAACAGGGGTATGAGCTCCAGAGGACCAAGTGGGGACACATGCTTGGGCATTGCTTGTAGAGCAACATAACACTGCTTTTGGTTGAGACAGTGGAGCAGACATGAGGTTACTAACTCATCATGTGGTTGAAAAACTGGGCATTGGCCAAAGGTGGAACTGACATCAGTAATGATCCCTTTGCTGTCTGTGAAAGCAGTCAGGATTGCAAAGTACCGGAAAGAGAAGAGAAAACAGGGGTGCTTTGGATGTAATCAGAGGAAAAGCCCTATGCTTCATTTCAGTCTAACAGAGTGTAGGAATCTGTCTTTACAACAACAACAAGAACAACAAAGTTTCCTTTAAAAGAGACTCCAAGTTAGGCCATCAGAGATGGCTGCTGCCAGTCTGAACTGTCACCCACTCAGGTTAAGATTGTTCCTACAGATACCAGAGAATTTAAATAGTGTTTGATGTCATCATTCTTGTACATGATATGCTACAATAATCCTGGAACTTCACATCTCTGAGCAAAAGAGCATTACATACCACATATGAGATATATGAGATCCATGGGAAGGTGTTATTAAAAAAAACACTGTGTGATTTATTCTTTGCTTTTCCTATAGAGCAGAAACCATTTTAGGTTCTGTTCTAGTGTCTTGGTCTTCTACGGGGTTAACAGAATCAAATCTCAACCCAAGAGAATATTTTCAACTCTCCCCCCCCACCTCAATCTACATCTGTAAGTTTGGCAAGTGAGGGAAAATTTGTTTCCATCTTCCATATGGCAGTGCAGGCGACGAAGAAACAAGTCTGATGAAGGAGGAGATTAAACACAGGGAGCTGAGCTGAGCTGAGTAGAGTGAGGGTGGGAAACCAGAGAGGATTCCAGACTGTACTCGGGTCTTTCCTGGCACTGTGGCTGCCTTCTTCCCTCAGTCTTCTGCTCATTGTCATGGACTCTGTGTTCTGAGTATGCTAGTCCTGTAGGAGATCTGAGGTCTGCTCCACTGCCTTGTACTGCTTTGTACTTGCCTCTTAATAAATTCAGTCTTGACCATGTACCTTAGAAATGTAGGGTGTTTTAAAAAAAATCATCAGCACCTATCATGTTACTATACACATGGTTGATTGTCTAGTGTCTCTAAAATATGCATGTTGTGTCATTTAAAATAATGTCTGGTAATGCAATATAGAAACTCTCTAATCCGTTGAGGTAAGAATTGACATTTTCATTTTTCTTTGACTGTTTCTCTCCCCACTAACAGTCTCATAAATCCTCAGCTCTGCCACACATTGGAAAATTCTATGTGGCCAACTATGACCAGCAGGCATTGTCACTACTTTGTCCTATTCTTCCACAACTAGTCTTCCAACTCAGTTGTCTTGATCATGGATGAAGGGCATCCTTCTCTCAGTTTTCCACAGGTGCTCTGGTATCCAGGCCGTACCCACTGCTTTGCAAGACAACCCCACTTCAAGCAATTTTTCATTGTGTCTTCTGGCACTCAGCTTCAGTGTCTCCTTATCTTTTCTTCTCCTGCCTCTCCCAGCTTAAACTTATGTCCAGTACAAAAGCCCAGACTCCTTGTGTCTTTTCAACTGACATAGCAAAGCCAACACTACTCTGAACATAAGGGTGTGAAGATCAAATGAAATAAGTGAATAAGAAGTGAATCAGTATATGGGTGTGTGTTTGTGTGTGTGTGTGCTGTGTGTGTCAGGGGATTGATGATTGAACATAAATAATGGGTCTGTCTAGATGAGAAACATTAAGGTCTTTTTTAAGGCAAAAGTATGACTATATTCAACTGTCTTGGTTAAGGTTTCTGTTGCTGTGGTGAAACAACACGATGACAAACAATTTAGAGAGGAAAGAATTTATTTGAATTAATCTCCCAAATCATAATTGAAGGACGTTAGGAAAGGATTCTAGAGGCAGGAGCTGATGCAGAGGCCATAGAGGGTTTGCTTCCTGGTTTGCTCCTCATGACTTGCTTAGCTGCTTTTCTTCTTTTATTTTTTCCAGTTTTTTTTTTAAATTGCTTATTTTCTTTATTTACATTTCATATGATTTCAGCTCTCCAGGTCTTGCCTTCAGAAATCCCTTATCCCATTCCCGTCCCCCGTTCTTTTATGGGGGTGCTTCCCCACCTACCCACTCCAGTCCTTCCACCCTGGCATTCCCCTACACTGGGGCATTGAACACCCTCAAGGCCAAGGGCTTCTCCTCCCACTGATGTCCAACAAGGCCATCATCTACCATGTATGTGGCCAGTGCCATGGGTTCCTCCATGTGTATTCTTTGGTTAGTGGTCTAGTCCCTGGGAGCTCCAGGGGTCTGGCTGGTTGAAACTGTTGTTCCCTCCATGGGGCTGAAACCCCCTCAGCTCCTTCAGTCCCTTCTCCAACTCCTCTACCTAGGACTTCCGAGCTCAGTCCAATGGTTGGCTGCAAGCTTCTGCCTCTGTACTTGTCAGGCTCTGGCAGAGCTACTTTCTTATACAACCCAGGGCCAACAATCCTGAGATGGCCCCATACACCATGGGCTGGGCCCTTCCCTATCCATGACTAATTAAGAAAATGCAATACAGCTGGATCTTATGGAAACATTTTCTCGATTGAGTTTCCCTCCTTTCAGAAAAGTCTAGCTTGTGTCATGTTGACATGAGACTAGCCAGCACACCAACAAATTCAATAATATGTGAAAAGAGAAAAGATTTCTAGGCAAGAAGCTTGGCTTTAATTCACAGTGAAGCGTACACAAAACCTGACATAGCTTTGTCTCTCTTAAGCTGCAGCATGTCTTTCCTTGTGTCTTCCTCTTAACCAAGTATTTTAAAACTGATATTTAAATTCTAAGTTCTTGTTTACAGTTATATAAATAATTGAATTTTCTAGTACACATGGAATCATCTATTTCCCCCTTCCAGGGAAAGTTACTACACGGAGTTCTTTATAACTCCAGGAGCTCTGCCCATCTTTCACAACCTGAAATGATCTAAAGGCCTTGCAGTCAGCATTGTCAATGCCTAAGTACTTCACTAATTGAGCACGGAAAACTAGATGGAGACTTGACATTGAATTCATTCAATTAGAAGCAAGGGATGTCCATAGGGATGAGTCAAAGTTAAGTCTGCGACAATCTGTTTCTAATAGAAAGTAAACAAAAAAGTATATGTATATGTACATGTATATGTATATGTATAATGATATATGAGATATATCTATCTCAGCCACCATCAGTGAATGATTTTGAATTCCTCATATTTCCTCATGGTTAACCCCCGCACCTGCTTGCTACATTTCAAGTGTCTCTCCTGCCTCCCTGAGTTTGAAGATAAGTTGCTTCCTGAGTGTGGCTTTGACACACTGGTTGGTAAAGCTAATGACATCATGAGGTCTGTTCCTTTTGCTGATGGCTCAATAGTCCTGAGCAGCCTGGAAAGATCCTTACAAAATTGTAGGAAATAGATGTCACTAAAATGCCTAGAGCATTTATTAAATAGAAATTTAAAATATTTCCCTGTGCAATTTTACTTTTCTTTTGTATTGCAATTTCATTTGTATACGTCAGACTAGAGATTATAATTACAGATATTCATTAGATAGAATATTTACATTGGACAGCAACCTCCTTCCTATCACCTATGAGTGCTGTCACCCTTTATGGTGAGTCTTCAAACTTCAATTAACCTACTGAAGACGCGTCTTAAGAATAGGCCTAGAGCTTTATCATCTTCTTGATACTGTCAAATTGAAGATGGTCATCATCACAAGGTTACTATTCCTTATTAAATTATAATTTATTTTGGATCTCAGTTTGTATATTATATAGGCATTTTTCCTTTCCATTACTTTTATTTTAATGCCTCACAATTTAGCCATTCATATGTATTCTAGTAAAATCACATGAAAGAGATGATTTAAAATTCAATATTATACCTACATATTAAAGCATAGAGTAGTGAATATATTCAGATAGCTGAAACTCTTGAATGCCACAATCTTAAAGTGCAATGCAGATAGAAGTTTTAATTTCTGTCTTCTCTTAGAACTATCTTTATAACCAAAATGGAATAGTTATGGGTGCAGTTGGGGGAATGCCATTTGTCGCATTAGTCTAGAATTCCTTCTGTTCTGAAACAAATATCCAGACAGTATTTTTAGCCTGTATTGTACATAACTTGCAAAGATCTGTACTTGGATACATCCCAAATACAAAATGTAAGTGTAACTGTAGAAATAGGCTTTCTTATTTTAAAGAAAAAAGGCGGATCATCATAATTAAACAGAATTACATGGTTTTAATGAACTGTGGCTTAATTAGTGGAAGCTGTATTTGTAGAGCGAGGTCATCTCACTGTTTATTCTTTAAGAACTACTGGGAAACATGTCACATGCACTGGATATTGTGATAGTTGCTTCTCCAATCAATAACCTAAGAGTTAGCTTTTGTCCCCATCTTTCCCCATTGGTTCCAGTATGATCCCTTGGAGCCAAACAGAACTTTCCATTCTAGAGTTCCTCAGGAGGTGACTTTCTATGGATCAGACTTTTCAGATCTTCATTCTGTTAGCTGGTATTATTTCAACAGGCTAAAGTGCTATAAAATAACTAAACATGAACAGATATTAACTTGTGAAAAGTATGTATTTGTAGGTACTAAAAAGTGAAAGCCATAACTTACATGTATGTTAACCTACACTTTCAGGGACTTTGGTTAGCTAAGGTCACTAATTATGGCCACATACATGCATTTGGTGGGACAATTTATAGATGACTTTGAAGTTGTCCTGAGTGTCAGAATGAACTAACTCTCTCTCTCTCTCTCTCTCTCTCTCTCTCTCTTTCCCTTTTCCCCCCTCCCCTTCCCCCCTCCCTCTCCCTCACCTTCTCCCTCTCTACATGTAATCTTTTGACTAGTGATGAGGCATCAAAGGTAAAACCAGTGACATGACATTCCTCCTCTTAGGATCCACAGACCACAGACCTACCTATCCATCAACATATTAGGATATAGGTATTGATACACTAATATGATTAATAAGTATGTTTATAAAATTTGGTACTTCTAGATTAAACAACTAAAGAAAACAATTGAGCAATAAATTATTATCAATAAACTTACAAATACTAATGATGTTTGTCTAAGCAGAAAAAATCATATTTTTTTCTCATGTATCAGAGGGAAACAGTGCTGAGGGAACACTCAGGACCCTGTTGTCTGGAAACAGGGGTCCTGAAGAGCTAACATGTTCAAGGATATTCACCATATTTTCCCTAAGGTGCTCTACAGTTTTATTTAAATTTAAATTGTTTTCTTCAGATATAAAAGGTTTACAGCATCTACATACATCTTTTTAAAAGTTCCAACATACCTGGCCAAGGAGATGGTCTCTCTCTCTGTTTTTCACACTGTTCCTTGGTAGTCTGATGCAAACAGCTCTGCTCTACCATACCATTCTATTGTGACATTCTGCCCCACACAGGCTCAGAATTTTTCAAGCCAGCCACCATTGATGAAAACCTCTGAAGACAGAGACAGAGAGGAGAAAATGAAAGAGAGCAAGTAAGAGAGAGGGGGGAAGGGGAAGGGGGACGGGGAGGGGGAGGGGGAGAGAGGGAGAGGGGGAGAGAGAGAGAGAGAGAGAGAGAGAGAGAGAGAGAGAGAGAGAGAGAGAAAGGTTCTTGGCCATAGGGAGTGGTGCTATTAGGAGGTGTGGCCTTGTTAGAGGATGTGTGCTACTGTGGAGGCAGGGCTTTGACATCTTAAATGTTCAAGAGATGCTCAATGTGAAACAAATACTGTCTCTTTCTTTGGCTTTCAGATCAAGATGTAAAACTCTAAGCTCCTCCAGAACCATGTCTGTCTGGATGCTGCCATGTTTTCCACTATGATTATAATGGAATACACTTCTGAACCTGTAAGCAGACCTAATTAAATGTTGTCCTTTACAAATGTTGTCCTGGTCATGATACCTCTTCACAGTAATGGAAATCCTAAGTAAGACAAGCATCAACATTATTATATCTGATCAATGAAATCAATCAATTACTGTTCAGACAAAATTCTGAAATGTAAACATAATCTACCCTAAACAAACAAAAAGCTATAATGATGTTAATAATATGACTTGACTGTTTTCAAACCAGTGATAAATTTTCATTCAAAAATGTTTGTACTAAACAATCCCCCAGATGATAAAATATGCCACGGAGCATTTATTATGTCATGGTTAATTCCTGTATGTGTTTCTGATTAATTGTACACCCTAATATTTATTTCATTTCATTTCATTACTTGCAAAGTTTCTTTACACTTCACCTTTATTTTATTTCATTTCAAATTAAGAGCAGTCATTGGTAACCAATTTCAGGGATGCTGAAAATAAAGCGATTTAATCAATATGAAAATATGAACTCATTTTCAGAGCAAATGATTATCATCAACATTTCATACTCACTAAACACGTTATGGTCATTTAGACAGGATCTTCACATATGCTTACCTGTCTTGCTTGCATGAATTTTCCCAAAGAGATAAGAATGTCCCCAATTAACTGATACAGTGACTGAAATTAGTCCATGAAAACGTCAAACCCTAAATTAAAACCACAGCATTTTCCTGTAGGTTATAAAATATTTTCCTGCATCCAGATTAGGTATTTTCCTTCCTCACTTAATAGTCTATATCAATGAATATTTTATGATGGTGGAAGAATGTGGGTTCATATTTTTCAGGTCAAATGATTAAATATAAAATAATTTATAGTTGGTTCCTGGAGGTTTCTGTTGACAATGTCTTTTTTAAAATAACCATTTTGAATAGCAATTTTCTGTCAAATTACCAATTTCTCCTCCCTGCAGTGTATTATAATAGCAGAGACAGCTCCTGGTGGAGTTGATTCAAATACTACAATATAAACAAACTGGACATATTTAACACACATTCACTGTTATTTAATTTTTTATGAGAGATTTCTCTTGGACAAAATTTAAATAGTAGCTGAGAGAAGAAAACCTGTGGAAGATCCATGGTTCTCAACTTCTGGTTTCAAAATATTTAAAAACACTTAACAAACCATAATGTCTTTTTCTTATATCTAAAGATAAAACATCTGGAAGGAACTCTTTATTTCAAATAATCAATTCTATGTTTTTCTCATATTGCCCTAAACTGGACAACTATATACTAACTCTGCCATTACCACAGTTCAGAGGATATTGTGGAAGAGAAGGCAGAAAGAGAGAACTGGCCCTGCCACTCCTATGCCAGGAGGTGACAAAGGTGCAGAAGTGATATCCTCACCTTTTGCCACCTGTAGCAGTTGCTGGGAGAGCTGGTCCTGGAGTCACAAGAGCTGGTAGGCTTGCTTTGTCCCTCACCAGCTGCAGCACCCAGGAGAATGGCTTTACACCTTGCCTGGGCAGCTGGATGTGAGTACATGGGTGGTGTGAGTGCAAGGGTCACCTGAGGCAGTCAGGAGAGCTGATCCAGGTCATGACAGTGGGAAAGCTGGCCCTGCCCCTCACTCATGGCAGTGGAGCTCCTGCACCTAGCCTGGGAAACATGGTGGATCTGGCACTGGTGGCTAAGGCATAAGACCTGAGGGTGTATGTGAAAGCAGGAGAGCTGGTTCAGCCCTTCACTTTGGGGCCCCTCACCTCAACTGGGCAGTACCAGTGGAGTTGTTTCTGGAAGCATAAATGCACATGAGAGCAGTAGAGGTGTCCCTGCCTCCTGATAATGGTGGCATTGGGTGACCAGTCAGCAGTGCTGGAGAACTCATCCTGATGGTGTGGATAAGGAAGATCCTGCATCTCAGCTATGAACCCGACCCAGATCCAGGGCTTCGAGTTGGCCAACCCCCAAATTTGCATCATCTGTGGACTACTGAGGCATGTGAAAGGGCCTGTCATAACTGGGAGAGATCCCGGGTAGGAGCCAGTATTAATGGTGTCACCGAAACCAGAGACCTTGAACCAAACCAACGACTCATTGCAATGAACACTTAGCAAGTGAAGATGTGTAGACACAGGGGACATACTGTGACACACAACAGTTTCCACAATGAGATGTTTTCTGTGCTTTTGTTTTGTTTTGCTTGTGGTGTTCATTTGTTTAATTCTGGGGAGGTTGCAAGCGTGGAGGTGGAATCTAAAGGGACAGGGAGATGAGTGTGATTGGGGAAATGTTTAAAAAAGAAAAAAAGAGAATATAAAAGCCAGAAGGTGGAGAGAATGCTGTAAAATACTGGCTGTGTTCATGACCTGGCTGTCACAACCAGGAACTCACAGTAGCTATGGTTACCAAAGTGGTACAAGATCAAGCCAGCCAAAGTTCTAACATACAGGAGTTGGAGGATATCCAGGCCCCACTCTTTACTTACGAGTTATTGTTAAGTGGTAGTTGCTGGCAGAGGGGCATCATTATTGAGGGTATACCTGCTGATGGTTCCCCGTGCTACAGTGGATGCCCCATGCACATGGGAGTGGTACTAGCAGGAATTAGTGGGCTATCAAAGAGAGAGAGAGAGAGAGAGAGAGAGAGAGAGAGAGAGAGAGAGAGAGAGAGAGAGAAAGACTAGGAGGAACAAATGTTGGGGAGATATGAGCAGAATTGAAGAGGGGTTGGTATATATGTGGCAATATTTCTTACATACATATATAAAATTCTCAGAAAATAGTTAAAAGTTAAATTAAAAATTAAGTAGTTCTTTCTTAAGCCCTTAAAATGTAGAAGAACTAGGGAAAGGAATGAAGGAAAATATGTCTGGGATGATGTGTGGAGGTTGCTAAGTGACAAGCTAACGAACTGTAAGTGCTGGTTTAATAAAATGGTGGAGTGGAATAAACTTAAACTTCATGGAGGAGAACAGATTAGACGTGCTTTGCTCTAAGAATCAATACATATCATAATCACATATGTTGACAAGTTTCCGTTGTGTTATTTCAATACCTCTGAGGGGAGATTTATTAGGAACTATTACTGAAATGAATTTTTAATGCTGAGATATTGATCCCACCATAAGGTATACACTGAAGTAAAACTCAGTTGTTGATTTTTAGATCATTGATTCAAAAGAGTGACTCATCGCTGTGGAGATTCCAGTGGTTTAGAAGCTTCAATAGTAGAACTCACATCATCCAATTACAGGAATTTACTCACAGCAGTAGACATCAATTAGATGGAGTAATCTGAAATACAATAAAACGATTGGCTACTTCTCTAATGTTGTCTTATTTGACTCATAAGAAAATCCTTCATAATTCGTAAGCAGTGGTGTTGAGGCCAACAGTGTTCATCTATGAACCTTTAGCTTAGCTTTGCACATATATCTGTGCATGTCTATAGATAGATCACATGTAACCAGAAATGACAAAGTCAACAATGTTCATCCTTGAACCTTTACCTTAGCTCTGCACATGTATCTGTGCATGTCTATACATGTCTGTACATGTATGACATATAACCAGGGACGGTGAGGCCAATAGTGTTCATCTATGTATCTTTAGCCTAGCTCTGCCCATACATATATTCACCCATAGTTTCCTTAGAATTATTTATTCCAGAAACAGAATTCACCATTCTAGGTGCATGAGACTATGTGGTCATTCCTTCAAAGCTCTTGAAGAACCTAGTACTAGGATATGCTTGTTCCATGTGCAGCACTGCCCTCTACTGGGCAAGGAGAATCCTTATGCTGTTAATGGCTTGCTGATCACTTAAGGACAGATTGGTAGATAATTCATGAATGCACAATGAACTACCAATGAAGAAACTGAACACATTATTACAGAATATTAGAATATCCAATTTGTACATCTAGCATGCTAATTTATGTTGTGGGCTGTTTTGAATAAACTGATTTAATTTAAAAGTGAGAAGCCCATACATGATGTAAGGTTTTCACTCACATCATTTAAGATTTAAACGTGACAGGTAATTGGTGTAATAATGGATTAACTACTTACAGTATTTAGGACCAAGTCATATTGAGGAGGAGTAGTGTTTTATTGCTCTGATTCTTGCTTAGGAGGTGGGAGACAAACAGATTTTATTTCTTTTATGTTTGGCTGTTGCAATGTAGGGCAGAGTCTAGAAATAAATAATAAAGTAAGACTTATTACTTCTTAATATAAAACAAAAAGGTCAGTGTGCTCCCAAAATTCAAACTTAAGTCATATTGAGAAACAAGAGAAAATTATGATCATTTGAATAAGTATATTTAAACTATTTTAACATCCCGGATAATGTCCACAATGTCCACATTAGATGGCAGAACATTCACAGGTGGCAAAACACCCACTGGGGAATAACATCTTTTTCACTGTTTTCACAATAAACATTCTGATGAAGTCCACAGTTTTAAAATGTTTATGTCAGTTCAACATTTGTCTAAACAAAACTTAGAAGATAAACCAGTAGTTCTATAATATACTCCCTTATAATGCCTATGAAAATACTCCATAGAACTTAAGTAGCAAATTGCTTTTTAAGAAATGTATAATCTAAGATAGGATTTACATCTTTCTGTGAAATCTTGGAACAAGAAGAAGGAATGTACTTATATGCCAAGGAGGGGCAAAGGGTACACAGGGTACAACTGATATATGGTAGATTACACACTGGAAATAGCTTCTGTTAAATCACTCCTTAATTTAAAAAAGAGAGACACCTAAGAGTGAGCAGTCACTGGTTCAGTCCACCAAGGACATCTTCTTTATGATGTCTGTCAAGGATTCTTTATGATGTTTTAGGCATAATGGCAGTCCAAGAAAGTTGTACCTTAAGCAAGAGTATATTATAAGAGTTCCAGAGACACGGAACATAGTTTACAACTTCTTTAAGCATCATGTCTGCTGTGGTAAATTGGAAGTTTCTTAGATTGTGTCTGCCTGCTCCGTTTTCCTGAGCCTACTTTAAACACTGTGACACACTAAACTCCAGTGAATGCCTGGGAAGTGGAGAATGCACCACAGCCAGTCACTCAACACCTAAAATGGTTTCCCATTAAAATGCTTTAAATCTGAAAACACACATCATTGACATGAGACCCTGGAGATCCTGCTCCTGTTGACTTTCCAGGTGTACACAATGGTGGTGGATATGCACTCTGTGGATTACAACAGTCACATTGCTAGGTACCTGCTTCACTGGAACTGGGATTCCTGTTTAGAGAACATGAGAATATGGAAATAATTTACATGATCTGTAAGAAGTATGGATATGAAATTCTCTTTTTCATAATCTCTAACTAAAATCCAGCATGTCTTTATTTACAAATAAAATAGCACAAATAGGAGAGACTTTACCACGTATAAAATTATCTTTATTTTATGTCATATTTTACAGGTTGCAGACACTCAAATTGTCACCACGTCACAATTAATTTAAATGGCAGCAGTCACTAGAAACAGTACTGGAGTTTAATTACCTGATATCAGGTAATAAAATTCACAATGCAGTGCATGCATCTTCCTGTTTATATTTGCAATGACGGCATGATTGTTTATAACTGATTTCTTCATCATCACATTTAGAGTCTTCTATTTAAGAATATTACAGTCATGCAGCATTTCAATTGAAAAAAACTAGAAGGTTTGTGTAAAAGACTATCCTTGAAAATCAATGAAAAAGTCAGTGGATGTAACAGAAAGGAAATAACAAACTGCTGAAAAGTGAAATAAAAGAAGAGATAGATGGATGGAGAGAGATGATTATTTTTATTTATATTTATATATGTCTGTGTAAATAAATTCCATGTGTGTGTTGATGCTCAAGGAAGCTGGAAGAGAGCAGTTTGTCTTCTGAACTTGGAGATACAGCCATCCAACTCAGGACCTAAGAACTGTCCTCAGGTCCTCTGGAAGAGCAGCAAGTGCCCTTAGCTGCTGAGCCATATTTCTGTCCCTTCAGAAGCAAATCTTAATAGATACCAAGGAGTGTGTTTGTGAACTTTACATTTTCCTTAAAATAAGAATGAATATATGTAGCCATGGACACCATTAAAATGTGTAATGAAAAATGTGATTACAGAAAAGTGTACCAAAAATTTATGATGAATGTAAACTTAAGCAATTAGGGAGAAAAAAGACCTAGTCATGTAAGAAGGTATCCCAGTGAGACATGGGCTATCACAGCATCATCAGGGATGAAGTTGTGAATGAAAGCATTAAAGGGCGATTACTAGGTTCATGTAAACAGTGGGAAGCTGAGGAGCTCAGAGGACAGACATAGATGAATCAGACATGGCAATGATACATTTAGAAAACAATCAACAAGTTTGATCTATGTGTGAGTGTTTAAGTCAAATCTTAATCATAATAATACATTTGCACTGATCATTTGAGGAATGAAAATTGATTATATAATGAACGACTTAAAACAAGATTATTTTGGGGGACAAACAAACATGTCTGACATCAAACTTGTATGCAGTTCGAGATTATTTTGGACTGCTGACCCTGTGCTGAGCCATCATGTCTGGTTTGTGGAGTAGACTGGAACCCAAAGCTTTGTGCATGCTGGGTAAACAGCCTACCACCTAGCTATGCTCCCAGCCTAAAGACTGAAATGACATAAATCTCTTGAGAGTGACAATGTTACCAAAACTGACAGAAAAAGAAATTGAAAACCAGAACAGCCTGACACCAAGCATGGTGATAAATTATGCGCTAAGCATCTTTGCACATTTAAAACTTCTATTTTTCAAAATGTTGCCATCTGAATAATTTTCTGGTCTTTGCCACACATAAATCTTGTGCTTGGGAAGTCTGTGTTAAAAGTCAGTTGTGTTTTGTGGGTTAAACTTACAAAAAGGGAAGATGTTTAAAGAATAAGGAAAATAAAATGAAGCTTATACAAATTGGAATGAAATGAAGTTACAAGACTCAAAAAAGTGAGGTTGAAGAGAAAATTATAAACCACACCATAACGTTAATAAATGAGGTGGACAAAATGAACTTTAATGCATATCAGAATATAAAAGCACTGAACATAATAGGAGTAAACCAAGAATCCCACAGATCTTGTGGAGCACCATCATTGTAGAACACAGCTTTGGCTGATTTATTTTTTAAGTAGCAGGGAGTGCAGTTTCCAGTCTGGCAAGTTTTAAATACCAGCCTTTCATAGATACAGACTTGCTTAAGTAAAGAAATGAAGGAAACCCAGTGAATATCATCAGATAGCTTTTATCTCTCACCCACAGTAATCAGCAGCAAGGGTACTCAATTTGCTTATTTGTTCTTTTATTTCAAAACATATTTATTTGGATGGAATTGCATATTATTGTAAAGATGTCAGTTCTCTGTTGTTTAAATTTAACACAATCATAAACAAAATTAAGAATAGGCCTTTTGGAATTAAACATTTGACACTAATATTTCTGTAAAAATAAACACTCAAGCATTGAAAAAATTAGAATACTGTAAACTAAATTTATCAGAGCTTAAAACATCACATGATCCCAGTAATTAAAAATGTGTTATTGGTATAGGAACAAAGAGAGTAACAGAACAGAAAACAAAAATGCTAAATCAATCTTCATAACTGTGGAAACATAAAATGATTTTCATGAACCAAAGAAACAGAGGTAAGAAGGTTTATCTTCTGTGAATACTAAGAGAGGAGTCTGAGTGAGGGAACCATGTGAAATACTGAGGTCTTATGACTCAGTTCTACATGTGTGAAATTTACATTGGAAAAAGTGCATGGGAGACAGGCTGCAGAAGCAGCAGAGCAGCTGGGACAGGGTCCTTACTGCCTCTAGACTTAACCAGGAGGTGGGGCTTTCCCCAGCCCTCTGTGCTTGCCAGGAATGAGCTGGTCTCCCAGGAGTGATAACACAGGCTTACAGACCAACAGGAGGAACAAGCTCCAGCCAGAGACAGCAAGAACATCTAACACTAGAGATTACCAGATGGTGAAAGGCAAACACAAGAATGTTACCAACAGAAACCAAGACTACTTGGTATCATCAGAACACAGTACTCCCACCACAACAAGTCCTGGATACCCCAACACACCGGAAAAGCAAGATTCAGATTTAAAATCATATGTCATGATGCTGATAGATGAATTTAAGAAGAACCTAAATAACTCCATTAAAGAAATACAGGAGAACATAGGTAAACAGTTGCAAGCCCTTAAAGAGGAAATACAAAAATCCCTTAAAGAATTACAGGAGAGGCATTAAGCTAGAGACCCAGGCGGCATCCACCATTTTCTCTCAGGTGAGCTTCTGAGACTGGAGCAGCCAGCCTGGAGAGGCATTAAGCCAGAGACCCGGGCAGGATCCGCCATTCTCTCTTGGGTGAGTTTCTGAGATCAGAACAGCCACCTTGGAGGAACAGGCCCCACGAGTCGCAGGGGACTTGCAGGGCAGCAGGGACAGGACAAGCTCTAGCCAGAGACTCTAAGAACACCTAACACCAAAAAGCAAAAGATGGCAAAAGGCAAATGCAAGAATCCTACCAATAGTAACCAGGCTTCATCAGAACCTAGTACTCCCACTGCAGCAAGTCCTGGA
>NW_022196914.1:25605646-25641323 GCF_008632895.1 Mastomys coucha | reverse complement strand
GGTGAAGGAATTGAACAAAACCATTCAGGATCTAAAAATGGAAGTAGAAACAATAAAGAAATCACAAAGGGGGATAACTCTGGAGATAGAAAACCTAAGAAAGATGTCATAGATGCAATCTAGAAGGAGCCATAGATGCAATCATCACCAACAGAATACAAAACATAGAAGGGAGAATCTCAGGTGCGAAGATACTATAGAAAACATTGACTCAATAATCAAAGAAAATGGAAAATGCAAAAAGATCTTAAATCAAAACATCCAGGAAACTCAGGACATAATGAGAAGAGCAAACCTAAGGATAATAGGTATAGAAGAGAGTGAAGATTTCAAACTTAAAGGGCCAGTAAATATCATCAACAAAATTATAGAAGAAAACTCTCCTAACCTAAAGAAAGATGCTTATGAACATACAAGAAATCTACAGAACTCCAAATAGTTCAGACCAGAAAAGAAATTCCTCCCGCCACATAATAGTCAAAACACCAAATACCCAAAACAAAGAAAGAATATTAAAAGCAGTAAGGGAAAAAGATCAAGTAACATATAAAGGCAGACCTATCAGAATTACACCAGACTTCTTGCCAGAGACTATGAAAGCCAGAAGATCCTGGGCAGTTGTCATATGTACCCTAAGAGAACACAAATGCCAGCCCAGGCTACTATACCCAGCAAAACTCTCAATTATCATAGATGGAGAAACTAAGGTATTCCATGACAAAACCAGCTTTACACAATATCTTTCCACAAATCCAGCTCTTCAAAGGATAAATAAGTGGAAAACTCCAACACAAGGATGGAAACTACACCCTAGAAAAAGCAACAAAGTAATCGCTCAACAAAACTAAAAGAAGATAGCCACATGAACAGAATTCCAACTCTAACAATAAAAATAACAGGAGGCACTAATTTCTTTTCCTTAATATCTATTAATATCAGTGGACTCAATTCCCCAATAAAAAGACATAGGCTTACAGACTGGTTATACAAATAGGACCCAACGTTTTCCTAAGGGTTTATCTATTTTGGTGATAGAGACAGTATCCTAAATAACAAGATCAGAAATGAAAAGGGAGATGTAACAACAGAAACTGAGAAAATCCAAAAAATCATGAGATCCTACTACAAAAGCCTATACTAAAAAAACAAAAACAAAAACAAAACAAAACAAAAACAAAACAAAACAAAAAACAAAACAAAACAAAAAACCCAAACTGGAAAACCTGGATGTAATGGACAATTTTCTAGACAGATACAAGGTAACAAAGGTAAATTAAGATCATATAAATAATTTTCAAATTTCAATATTACCTAATTAATTAGAAACACTCACTAATAGTCTCCCAACCAAAAAAGCCCAGGACCAGATGGGTTTAGAGTTCTATCAGACCTTCAAAGAAGACCCAATACCAGTACTACTCCAACTATTCCACAAAATAGTAACAGAAGATACTCTACCCAATTCATTCTATGAAGCCACAATTACTCTGATACCTAAACCACACAAAAACCCAACAAAGAAAGAGATCTTCAGATGCAAATATCAATGCAAAAATACTCAATAAAATTCTGGCAAACCAAATTCAAGAACATATCAAAACAATCAACCATCATGATCAAGTAGGCTTCATCCCAGTAATTTAGGGATGGTCCAATATATTGAAATCCATGAACGTAATTCACTATGTAAACAAACTCAAAGAAAAAAACCATATGATCATTTTATTAGATGCTGAGAAAGTATTTGACAAAATCAAACACTCGTTCATGAAAAAATTATTGGAAAGATCAGGAATTCAAGGCCCATACCCAACTTAGTAAAAGCAATATACAGCAAACCAGTAGCCAACATCAAACTAAATGGAGAGAAACTTGAAGCAATCCCTCTAAAATCAGGGACTAGACAAGGCTGCTCTCTCTCCCCCTACCTATTCAGTATTGTACTTGAAGTCCTAGTCAGAGCAATTAGACAACAAAAGGAGATCAAAGGAATACAAATTGGAAAGGAAGGAGTCAAAATATCACTATTTGCAGATGATATGATAGTATACTTAAGTGACCCCAAAATATCACCAGAGAGCTCCTAAACCTGATAAACAACTTCAGCAAAGTAGCTGGATATAAAACTAACTGAAACAAATGACTGGCCTTTATCTGCACAAAGGATAAGCAGGCTGAGAAAGAAATTATAGAAATGACACCCTTCATAATATTAAAAAATAATATAAAATACCTTGGTGTGACTCTAACTAAGCAAGTGAAAGATCTTTATGACAAGAACTTCAAGTCTCTGAAGAAATAAATTGAAGAAGATCTCAGAAGATGGAAAGATCTCCTATCCTCATGGATTGACAGGATTAATATAGTAAAAGTTGCCATCATGCTGAAAGCAATGTACAGATTCAATGCAATCTCCATAAAAATTTCAGCTCAATTCTTCACAGAGTTATAAACAGCAATTTGCAAATTCATCTGGAATAACAAAAAACCTAGGATAGCAAAAACTATTCTCAACAATAAAGGAACTTCTGGTAGAATTACCCTCCCTGACCTCAAGCTGTACTACAGAGAAATTGTGATTAAAAAAACAAAACAAAAACAAAAACAAAACTGCATGGTATTAGTACACTGACAGGCAGATAATTCAATGGAATATAATTGAAGACCCAGAAATGAATCCACATACCTATGGTCACTTGATCTTTGACAAAGGGGCTAAAACCATCCAGTGGGAAAAAAGTTAGCATTTTCAACAAATGGTGCTGGCTCAACTGGCAGTTAGCATGTAGAAGAATGCAAATCTCTTCATCCCTATCTCCTTGTACAAAGCTCAAGTCTAAGTGGATCAAGGACCTCCACATAAAAACAGATACACTGAAACTAATAGAAGAGAAAGTGAGGAAGAGTCTTGAGCATATGGGCCCATGGGAAAATTTTCTCAACAGAACACCAATAGCTTATGCTCTAAGATTAGGAATTAACAAATGGGACCTCATAAAATTGTAAAGCTTCTGTAAGGCAAAGGACACTGTTAATAGGACAAAACAGCAACCAACAGATTGGGAAAAGATCATTGCCAATCCTATATCCTATAGAGGGCTAATATCCAATATATACAAAGAATTCAAGAAGTTAGACTCCAGAGAACCAAATAACCCTATTAAAAATGGGGTACAGAGCTAAACTAAGAATTCTCAACTGAGGAATACCAAATGGATGAGAATCACCTACAGAAATGTTCAACATCCTCAGTCATCAGGGAAATGCAAATCAAAACAACTCCGGGATTCCACTTCACACCAGTCAGAATGGCTAAGATAAAAAACTCAGGTGACAGCAGATGCTGGCGAGGTTGTGGAGAAAGAGGAACACTCCTGCATTGCTGGTGGGATTGCAAGCTGGCACAACCACTCTGGAAATCAGTTTGGTGGGTCCTCAGAAAATTGGACATAGTATTACCTGAGGACCCAGCAATACCACTTCTGGGTATATACCTAGAAGATGCTCCAACATGTAGTAATCACACATGCTCCAGTATGTTCACAGCAGCCTCATTTATAATAGCCAGAAACTGAAAAGAACCTACATGTCTCTCAACAGAGGAATGGATACAGAAAATGTGGTACATTACACAATTGAGTACTACTCAGCTATTAAAAACAATGAACTCATGAAATTCATAGGAAAATGGATGGATCTGGAGGATATCATCCTGAGTGAGATAACCTAATCACTAAAGAACACACATGGCATGCACTCACTGATGAGTGGATATTAGCCCAGAGTGTGGATACTTTGATCCTTCTTAGGAGGGCAAACAAAGTACTCATGGAAGGAGTTACAGAGACAATGTGTGGAGTAGAGACTGAAGGAATGACAATTCAGGGACTGTCTCACCTGGGGATCCATTCCATACACAATCATCAAACACAGACACTATTGTGGATGCCAACTAATGCTTGCTGACAGGAGCCTCATATGGTTGTCTTTTGAGAGGTCCTGTCAGTGCCTGGCAAAAACATAAGTGGATGCTCATGACCATCCATTGGACTTGGCACAGGATTTAGAGGAAGGACCCAAGGAGCTGAAGAGATTTGCAGCTCTATAAGAGGAAGAACAATAAGAACTAACCAGTATCCCCAGAGATCCCTGGGACTAAACCACCAACCAAGGAGTACATATGGTGGGACTCATGGCACCAGCTGCATATGTTGCAGAGGGTGGCCTAATTGGTCATCGATGGGAAGAGAAGCCTTTGGTCTTGTGAAGGCTCTATGCCCCAGTGTAGGGGAATGCCAGGGCCAGGAGTGAGACAGGGTGGGTTGTTGAGCAGGGAGAGTGGGGAGGGAATAGGGGTGTTTTTGGAGGGGAAACTAGGAAAGGGGAAAACATCGAAATGTAAATAAAGAAAATATCTAATAATAAAAAAAGAAATAGTGCATGTTGGCAGCATTGTAAGGTGAAAATGAAACTAGTGCAGAATATTTGTAAGGTATAACACAGATAAAGTTCTATTATGGGGCTAGTGAGATGGCTCAGTGGGTAAGAGCACCGTCTGCTCTTCTGAAGGTTGTAAGTTCAAATCTCAGCAACCACATGGTGGCTCACAACCACCCATAGTGCCCTCTTCTGGTGTTTCTGAAGAGAGTGACTACTCACATACATGAAATAAATAAATAAATCTCTTTTAAAAATAAGTTCTATTACATGTTGTGGACAATGCTTCAAATTAAAAAAAAAAAGAAAGAAAGAAAGCAGAATAAAAAAATAAGAAAGTCGGCTCAAGATTTAAATGAACATTGTCCATGCATTACACAAACTCCTACAAACATCTAAATTTGTAAAAGGAATTGAAAGTGTAAAATGATTTCAGTCACATAAAATGAGTTAGAATAATGAGATATATATACTTACTTATATATTTATATATATAAATATACATTTAGTCATCAGCATCATAATAATATTTGAAATTTTAAAAAACTTAAGACTCAAATGACTGTCAGTAAATAAACATTCAAGTGAAAAAAAAAGCATATCAATAAAGAAGAATACTCAGAAATAAAATGAAGAACTAGAAATGTAAGTGACATTGTGATAAAGTCAATGAATTGCAGACTGAGTGAAAGAAGGCAGACTATATGTATATATTATATATATAATATATATACTTTTAATATTTTAACATTTAGTCTTTTTAGAAAGAGAATGTTACTTAGTTGTAACATGATTGTTATATAATGCTATAATTTAATGAAAAACTATTGTCTTATGCTTATAATGAAGAAACTTGGTGATATGCATAGAAATTTAAAATAAGAATAGGTTTATTAGCATTAAGACACAAACCAATGAAGACACAAACATATAGAGAATTAAATCAACATGGATGTAAAAAAGTATCCTTAACTTGATATCACATTGAGAATAAAATTTCATATGTGGAATTTAGAAAGGATCTGACAGCTTTTGAATAATTTATATCTTGGTCATACACAACTTCAGTTTAAAAGCAATAAAACTTCTCATCAAAGAAACTTATCTTTACATAGTAAATGGAGAGTTTTACAGTAAACCATACCTGGCCACAATGTAGTGATCATGGGGATCTCAGCCCCAGGAGATACATCTTCCACTCAACTCCATTGATCAGAAGAGGGGTTAGGAGTGTTTTAAGAGTCAGAGGAACATGATGTGTGCTGTCAGTTTCTTTCTTTTAGAAATGGCTGAGTAATTTTACTGTTGCCCCTTTCAGTTTTTCCCCCTAGCCAACCAACCTCTGCTCACTTGTGACACTTGCCTACCCATGGAAATACTCCCTACCAGGGTGACAGTGGCTACACTAGGCTAGGACATAAGTAGGTGTGTGGTAAATTACTCTTTTATTGAATTTAAGATTCAATTTAAGATGAATTTAAGATTGAATTTAAGATGAAACCCTACCTTACACTGGTAAAACAGCTAAGCACCTGAGACTAGGTAGGCCATAGGCATAAGGAAAAATAACAATAGAATAATTCTGAGTCATTTATTTATATATCCATAGATGAGTATGTTGCTCAGCCCTCAACAGTGAAGCGTTTTCTTGATGTATATGGGAATTAGCATAGAGATCCACTATGGGAGAATGTGCTGAGAGTGGTAGACTTTGGGTTATTGAGTCCTAAATGAGATGCCTTTGTCAACCACCTACCCTCAAGGTTCACGGATCTTTATAGTAGAGGTTGTAGAAAGATTGTAAATAATATGAGACCCAAGGAAACAGTGTCTCCCAAACATAAAATGACTGATGCTCATATAAACTCATAGCAATTATGATATCTTGCAGAAGACCAATATAGTCTCTTACTAAACAAAATCCTCACACTGAAAATGGGAAATGGACCAAGAAACTATTTGTAATGGATACCTACTGGGAAAGGGAAAAATCGGTTTTCTCCCAAGGAGTGTTACTGGGTATGTCAAGCACAAGCCAGGGTACGCCCCATGATGAGGAATAATTGACCAACACAGAGTAAACTCCATATCTTTTTATGGGGGCTTTTTGTTAATTTTGTTTGGTTTGACACACTTTATTTTATTGATTCTTTTTGCTTGTTTTGATTGTTGTGGGTTTTTTTTTCCTTTGGTCCTTTTTAAAGGTAGAGAAAGAAAGAAAGAAAGAAAGAAAGAAAGAAAGAGAGAAAGAAAGAAAGAAAGAAAGAGAGAGACAACACAAAGAAAATGTGTGTGTGTGTGTGTGTGTGTGTGTGTGAGAGAGAGAGAGAGAGAGAGAGAGAGAGAGAGAGAGAGAGAGAGAGAGAGAGAGAGAGAATGAGATAATGAGCAAGAACATGAAGTTGGGTGTGTCAGAAAGTAAGTGAAAAGTGAAATCTGGGAAGTGTTGTGGGAGGGAAAATATGATTAAAAAAATGGCCGCATAGACATAACTTGAACAATGAATTCCTTGGCATATGCCTTAAGGACTTAAGAGCTGACATCATAGACACTTGCTCAGCAGTGTTGATTGCTACTCTAGTCACAAGAGCTGAGAAATGAAAACAACTGAAATGTTCTTCAAATAAAGAGTAGATAAAGCAAATGTGGTACATGTACAAAGCAGAGTATTCAGTTGCCAAAAAAAAAAAAAAATGATGCATACACATGAAGACTAAATAGAATCAGTAGCTTCCATTTGTATATATCTATTAGGTCATATGCATATAACACCACAACGTTTAAAGACAAGAAGATCATGAATTTGGGATGGGTTGAGCATGGGATGAGTAAGAGAAGGAAGGGCTGATTTAACTGAATTTGAAATAAAATACTATTCTTTAGAATTCATGTAACAGAGAAATAAAGAGTTCTGAGCTACCTTAGGTTTCATATGTAACACTCATATTTTGGAGTTTCAATAGTAGACTTTACAATGGTAGGTTTTACTGATAAAGGCAACATTATCAGGTATTATTTAGGTAATAATTTTACATGCTGTAAATTAACGTTTGGTTATTTAGCTTTGTATATTTTCTTTCACATCCAGTATATGCCCAAACTCTGGTTGATAAAAATATTGTGTGTTTTTAACTGTAAAGGTGAACACATATCTAATTGTTATTTTAAAAATAAAAATCAATTAAAAAACGGGAAAAAATTGATACTTTTGTAGTAACATGGCAGAAGCAATTTTGAAATGATTACGTGAACAGTGGAATTAGGCAAATGCATGTCTGGATTGAAGTTGGGAGCTAGTATCTCAGGTCAGAGGAGATTATACGCATGGCCTCAGATCCAGAGAGAGGTGTGTGGTTGGATGCTCTCAAGTGAGATAATTCTTATCTCTGGCTGAGGTTTGGCCATTTCTATTGTAGTAAGGTCACACATCTGAGCATCATAAGGAAAGAAGCTTTGGAAACATATTATTGAAGCTCCAAATTGTCAGAAATGAAAAGAATAGACTGAAAGTGTGCCATGATCTGTTGGATGTAGCTTGGATCTGAGCCACAATGAGTTTCCAGAGCTAAAAGTTACTGTTCAAAGAAGACACAAGAGGACATGTTAGATCATGCATTGTCAAGGACATAAAGTCCTCCCTTATAGTGATCCCACTACATTGCTGGCTTCTCATCCATTAAAGAACAAATGAATGCTTTATCTGGGCAGAAACAGCTGGAGGATTGACTATATATATATATATATATATATATATATATATATATATATATATATGCCACACTAGGCCAGGATGTAGGTAGATGTGTGGCAAATTACTTTTTTATTGAATTTAAGATTCTATAAGATGAAACCCATACCTTACACTGGTATATATATCTCACTAGGTATTAGCCTATACTTTTGGACAGATTTCTGAAGAACAACAATGATGTACTGTCTTATACTGATGTTATATAGACAAATAGATGATTTCTTAATTCTTAATGATGGTTCTATAAGAACTCCTAATGCTTATGGTAGTAATTATTAAGCCCTTTATAATAAGGACTGCTACTAAGTCCTCTTACATATCAAAACTGCAATGAGTATCTTCTGGTCTTCAAGTGTCATGAGTTAGTTGCTTCTGAGATAGAAAGCAGGAATTTACAACTTAGAACATATTCGAAGGGGTTGTAAAAAAAATTAACCAAAGGTCATAAAAGGGAACTAATATCCCTGTAGGGACAGGGACAGAAGATGAAATATCAACTGGGTTTATCTATAGAAATCTTCAATGATAACTTATTTGTGGCCTTTAACTCTCCATGAACCTGTAGCTAGTGACATAACAAATGTTAAGTCTTAATGGATACATATGTAAACATCTCTGTTGTAAACTTCTTATTCAATTTATGGTTTGAATTTATGTTATAACTTTTAGTGAACTTTTGTAGAAAAAAAGGATGCTTGGAAAAACCATGTGACCTGATCTATTTCCCTAGAAAAGGTACAAAAGACTAGGAAACATTACATTCCTTGGGGAGAAAGGGCATTATCACAATACAGCAGGAGGAGAGAGCACTATTAGGAGTAAAATAACTTAGGTAAGAAAAGGAAACTTAGAAATTAAGAGAACAATATGCAGAATGCAGAGAGAAATAGGGACAAAGAAGAAGCAGCAGAGAGAGTAGAAAGAGGGGGCAGGTTTCTCCTAGCCATGGGACAGAACAGGTCTTTTCTTAACAGTAAGGTAGGCTTAGTTTTACTAAAGAGGACAATGTGTTTTTCTTAAAGACTTTGTTCTAATTCATTTAGTAATAAAAGGGTAGAAGCTTTTTCTATCTCAGTGTTATAAAGATTGTAGCTTATTTTTCATCCAGAATGAATTCTTTATGTACTGGCACTTGATCTTTGGCTTCATATGCATATGTAAATATGGGTGTGTGTATAAATATGTAATTATGAGAAAAGTATGTAGTTGAGCTGGCTTGCATGAAGATGTATGAATGTGTATGTGTGAATTTGTACTTTTGTGTGAGCTTATGCATATTTGTTTTTGTAAAAAGCCTTTTTTTTTTCTTTTCTCCTGGTTCAATAAAAGTTTATTGCTCCAAACCTCCCTCCAGGCTGACAAGCCAGAGGTGAGGCTTCTGGGAAAGAGAGAAAATTTCTAGCAAATAATCCTTTACTTAATCTCCTGCTGTCAGGCTACAGGCATTAATCGCCCAAGCCAGAGGTCTTCACCAGAGAATGAGCAAGGTAGTTTTAGGATTTTTTAGAAGTTACCAGTAAGCATTCAGTATAGTTAGAGAGCTAAAAGGCCAGAGACCATCAGTCTTCCAAGCTACATCTAGGTCCAACACTGTGTCTGCTTCAACCCATTCCAGGCCAGCCAGGCTCTAGGCTGGAAATGAAGGACACCAGGAGAACATGGCCCACTGAATCAGCTAAGTAGGGCTCATATGATCATAGAGACTGAAATCGTAAGCTGAGGGCCTGCAAGAATCTGCACCAGGTCCTCTGTGTATAGGCTATGTTTTTGTGGGGCTCCTAATAGTGGGATCAGGTGTATCTTTGAATCTTATGATTACTCTTGGCATCTTTCCTTTGGGTTGCCTGTACAGCCTCAATATGAGGGATTTTTGGCTTGTCTTATTGTATCTTATTTTGTCATGTTTGGTTGTTGTTCCTTAGAAGCCTACTATTTTATGAAGGGAAATGGAGGAGCAGTGTATCCGGGGGAGAGAGAAGAGGTGGCAGGGGAGCTAGAGAAACAGAAGGAGGGGAAACTGTAGTTAGGATGTTTTGTATAAGAATATGCTTTCAGTAAAATTATTTAGTATGATGCAATATAAGAAATAGGAAAAGGCTCAAAGAATGTAACAGAGGAGCTGGATGGGGTGGTAGATGCCCATAATTTCAGTACTCGGAAAGTAGACATGAGGATTAATGACTTAAAGGTGATGTCTGTCCTACCTCGGCTGTGTGAAGCACTCTTTCAAAGGCAAATCAGAAAACACACACACACAAACACACACACATGCATGCATGCAAGCACACACACACGTACACACATACACACACATACACACAGACACAAACATACATACACACAGACACATACAAATACACACATACATGCACACACACGCATGCACGCACACACACACATACACACACATACACACATACACACACACCCAGACACAAACATACATACACACACAGACACACACACACATACACAGACACACACACACATACACAGACACACACATAGACACACAAACATACACACACACACACACAGTTAATAGTAGCAAGATGGATAAAATGACAAGAAAGGAAGAGATGTTGTCTTTAAAACTAATTAAATCTGTTCCCCTAAATCAGAAAAGTTACATTATCTTGCTCATGTTTCTGACAAAACATTTGGGCTAGTATTCTTAATGGAAAACGTCTGCCTCTGTTCACTTCTGGCTTCACTTGATGTGAGAGTTCAAGGTCACATTTTGAACAAACTTCTGCCCTGATAGTTTTGGTTGGGATTTCTCTCATTTTTTTCCTTTCCAGGCACCAAATTCCTAATTTCTTTGACTGATTCACTGACATGCAGTGACCTTCAAGACTGTTTTTCCAAAAGACAGTTTTTAGAAAATACATATTTCCACAACAGGTAAGGCAAAACTTTCTACAAAAACAAACAAAAAAGCCTCAAACTATAGTACTTCCAAAGGGTGTGTGTGTGTGTGTGTGTTTGTGTGTGTGTGTGTGTCTGTGTGTGTCTGTGTTCAAGCACTCAGAAATGGGTTTTGTGAAACTTGTAAGCATATAAAAGACACGTGGTAGGCAGGGCTGCTTTATGTCAAGGGAACTACCTGGAAAAATGTGAAATTTTCAGGAAACATAATTCTCAAGGGATAAAATTCTGGTTTTCTTGAAATAAGAGAGAGAATAGATTCTCTATATCAAAGGATGACTTTAAATGTTGAGTAAGATAAAACACACTAAGAACTAGATAAAACTAGATAAATTGAGGTGATAAGATGAAATGTCTCAGGCAAAGAGACATTAAAAATTACCTGGCAGAAAAGTCACATTAGCTAAAAATAAATTACAGTGTAGCGTATATCACAATCATCAGAAGAATAGAGATTTGTGGCTGCTCCTGTACAGATAATAGGTTTTCTGGGAGATCTGGGAGTCAAATGGTCTTTAAAGCATCAAGTTAGAAGGTAAAATACTGCCTGAGCAATACATCCCTAAGTATATGGTTTGAATACTATAGAACACACTGTTTTAATAATGGTAATGATCATTAACATGCATTTAGATGTTTTAAGGGCAAGATGTTTTAAAGGAGATTCCTATCATTAGATTACTTAATCTTAAAAGCAATCTGAAAAGGTGGCCAAAGTTTTTCACATATTATAGGCAAGAAAGCAGATGAATTAACAAAAGTGATATTAAGAAGAAACATCAGCATTAAACATAAGGCTGATGCCCCCATTTCTAATATCCTAATGGCTATTCTCTAGTCTTTTAAAGATGTCATGAGAGCCTTTTTTGTGATGTCCCTACCATGCTTACTTTCTAAGAAGTTAGCCAGAACTTGCTGCCTGTGAACCAAATAGAAAAATTGTTTGCCTTGATGTACCACAAGCTCTGAAGGTCAGTGAAAGTTGTTCCAATGCAGTTACGTGTCCATCTGTTCTTTCCGAATAATAGAGATCTTGTAAAATAACATGAATTTTAGATGAAACTGTCTTTAAAGAACAGAAGATATCATATTTTACTTCAATGATACAAGAAAATTTGTGATTTTTCCTTTGGTTTTATTCATTTTTTCTATGCATATACAATGAGTATCAAACACTGTTTTAATGCTGTAGAGCAACCCAAACCTTAGTCTTTTTGAGATCAACCAACGAACATTCACGTTTCACTGATGTATTCCCCAGGGGAATATTTGAAGTTGTGCTTTGCCCTGTCATAACTGAAAAATGCAGTCTCCTTCACAGTCTCTGTGCCTGAACACTTGCTCAGCAGCTGGAGTTTTAAGTGAGATATGAGAGCCTCTAGGGCAGTGGTCTGACTGAATTAACTAGCTGCTGTGGAAAGAAAGTGCTCTGAAGTTGTCACTCAGCCCTGCCTCTGTCTACTTCTACCTGCTACATATGTACTCTTCCATCATGGCTAGGGATCCCTGCCTGCAATGAGGCAATTGGTAATCAACTCCTCCTTTAGTTGCTTCTCTCAAATATTATATCTCAGTGACAAGAAAAGTGATCAACAACTCAGATTAACAGCTATGCACACTTCCTCCTGCACTAGAGTGCAATTATTACTAAGGGCAACATATTTTGAAGCATATTAAGCTCACTATATATAAGTATCCCTACTTGCCATGAATTGATGCTATATGTCTGTAGCCCTACTCTTATATGCATAGAGGTTGGGCACTTCTAGTGAATAGTGCATTGCCAAGTTTCTCTTTTGATTTATCCATCACTAGTTATAATACTCAGTTTATTGGCTCTGTTATCCTAAGTAGAATATAGGTCACTAAAGACCGCATTAGAGTAGAAAGTCTTTATGCTTTCCTCCCACCGTTCCATATTTTTTACTTTTCATTTTTATGGATCTTAATAAATTTGTTTTTATTCTTATGGGTGTTATTGAAACTCATGAACTCCATTTTGGAAAGGAATTAGTGTTTCTATGCTGGCTATAGTAAGTCCATGTGATCTTCAGACAGGAGGACTGAGAGCACCACTATTCACACTCAAGTCTGATTTTTACTTCTAGGGATACTTAATTCATTGCAGTTCATGTCTATTACGAGCTAGCTATCTGCTATAATTTTTTACCAGCTCATGGGTGAAGATCAATAAATAACTTATATGTAAATAAAATATTGTGGTATAAGATGGACATTTTAACTTCTGATATCTTGGGTGGAGGGAAAATATCAGGGTACTGGAAAAACTATTACATAAGGAAAAAAAGGGGTTCTGATCCTGAGACTATGCCTCATGGGCTGACTGTGAGACTGTGATATTTTACAGCCAGTTGGACATTTATAAATCTCTTTTGTGAAAGTGAGATTAGCACTTTGCCAGCTGGATGAATCATATGCTTGTGTCCAAAGAGTCAGGGGACAAGGGGATGGAGAGGATGTATGCAGGTTACTGGTCAAGTTGGGGGTGGATTGCTGTGTCTGCACTGCTCCTACCTATGAAGAATTATTTCAACCACGCAACTGATGTACCACCTGCAAGTAATATCTCTAGTGCACAAATTCTACTAACGCCACAAGAAAGGTAGCAATATTTTGCACTCAACAGCTGTTCTCCTATGGTCTCTCTGTCTCAGACTCAGCCCAAGAAACATCTTTATTTCACCACCTTCTAACAGCAGAATCCCCAAAGGGAACAACAAGCCTGATGTAGCAAGGAAGAAGAATCGAGTTTGCACCTAATCTAATCCCACACCTTACTGCACTGAAACTAAAAATATAGTGAATTACACATTTCAATAGTTTGCAGTCATGTGAAGAACTTCACAAATGACTTAAGTCCTGTCTAGAGATCAAGTTGATGTAAAATGAGAGGTTTTGTTCCAATTGGTTCTTCCACCTGTAGGTAAGCAGGTTGGCAATGTTCATATGTATATATATGTATATATGTATATATGTATTCATATATGTGTGTGTGTATGTGTATGTGTGTAGAAACAATAATAAAAGAGGCCATGAATTTAAAAGAGCAAGACAAGGTACATGGGAAAGTTTGGAGGGAAGGGAAGAATGATGTAATTACATTATAATTTCAAAATATAAAATAAATAATTAGTAAAAAATGCTTCTGTGGTCCTGTGTACAATTGAAGGACTTGGCAGTCAATGCAATGTTTCATACTCCTAATTTATTATGATGAACTCTAGAAGAAACTTCATGCTGGTCTCTTTGGAGCTGCTTATTTCACCCCTCTCTCTGAGGCTTCAGGTTTGACATTCGATTTGACATTTATCTAATAATTGACACATGCTAGGTAATGGTGGGTTGGGGTTCACCCTTAAGTCAAGTAATGAGTTAATGAATAAATCGCACCTTACAAAGTCAGTAATTCACCATTTCCAATCATCTATTTACTCAAGAAAGTGTCATATTCACTCAGCTGATGAGTTCCGGAGAGTAGAATTGCAGTGACCTCAACTAACTACAAAACAACCCCTCCACATTTCTATGCTGCATAATAAATAAACACAACATCATCAATAACATGACCTCAACCTGCCAGACGAAGTGAAATCCAAAGAACCACTCTTCAAATAACAATCTGGAATAGCACATACTTATAAAAGATTTTTAAAATATCTTCACATAGTGAGAGCTTTTCATAATTTAAAATATGACCCTTTATAAAGGTAAAATTGCACGTCTTGAAAGTAGAAAGGCAAATATATAAAGGAGCTAAGCTCTCAGTCCAGCATCAGAGACATGAAGACTGAATGCTTAAGTTGTATTAAGTTCACAAAACCTTTTATAGTCTTTTTGTAAAGCCAGTTTTTAAAGAGCAAAATTGAACAATAGATCAGAATTAGCCTATTTGGAATACTTTCTGTTAACATTTAATATTTTTTATAAATTTAAAGTTGTTCCTGAGTTTCAATAGGCTCTTCATACTCCAGTAGCTTATTTCCAACTCTGTTGAAGACTGAAAGCCTTTTGAAGCATGGCCACTCCCGAGAACATTTTATGTCCATATAGTGACATGCAGATGCCCATGTGACTTGAGATCTAATATCACCACCATGTCTCTCCCTGCCCCATATTTAGGAACTTGCACAGACACAGTCAATTCACATTCTTTCAAAGCTACCATGTATGTGAATAAATGCTCTGTCTTGATTCATATCTAAACACTATATATCTACTGTGAGTATATTATGTATGTGTATTTATGTCTTGATTCATAGTAGTGTCTCATGTTATGGGACTGATTTGCATTGAGTACAAACTGTAAATAAAATAAATAAAGGCTGAAGGGCGTGCTTTAGTTATTCTTCTGTTGCTGTGAAGAGACATCAATATCATGGCAACTTGTACAAAAGAAAGCATTTAATTGGTACTGGCTTAGAGTTGTTTAGTCCATTATTCTCATGCAGGCAAGCATGGCAGCATACAGGTAGACACTGTAGCTGAGAGTTCTACATCTGGATCCAAAGGCAGAAGAAAGAGTGAGAGTCACTGGTTCTGGATTGGGATTCTGAAACCCCAAAGCCCATCCCCCTAGTGACACACTTTCTCATACAAGGCCACACCTAATCCAACAAGGCCACATCTCCTAATCGTTTCAAACAGTGTTACTCCCTCTGAGGTTTGGGGACCATTTTCATCCAAATTACAAGAGGCATGGGAGAAAGATGATCAAAATATCTACATTTACTATCTTTTTGGCTTGGTCAATAAGTTTGTTGTTTTCATGAAAAAAAAAAAGTCCTCATAGAAAATTGCTTTAGCTTTCAGCACCCCATTCCTGAGCTCTGAGGACACTTGTCTTCTTTTGAGCAACTGATCTTTCTTCTGGGCAAGAGACATTGGGATGATTCTAACTCTTCTTTGCTTCTCTCTTGGTTCCTCTTCTCATAGACTAGAGTCTCTGAGCTTTCTTATAGACTTCCTCCATGCTGAGAGTTATGCTGTTCTCTATGTACCAGGAGAGCTGTTTCTTACAGGCATCTTCATCTTCCTCTATTAGGTAGCACATGTAGTCTCCAACATTCTTACCCATGTTGTGCTTCCAAGGTGCTTCTGCATTGAACTCCTCACATTCAGAGTCATAACTAGGAAATCGTTCTGTACTATGAGAAATAGACAAGACTCCATCCACAGATCCCTTCAGGGCCCTAAACCCTTTATTGCCAGTTGAAGTTTGGGCAAGACCTGCATTCAAATAGTAAGTGAAGGCACCAGGCTGACCTTTAATGCGTTCCACATGGTATTCATCTCCAGTCATCTTCACTTGGCCTTCATAGGTCTGGTCAAATCTATTGAGAAGCCTGTGAACCAGCCGCAGGCCAGTACAAAGGCTTCAGCATAATTTGTCAGACAAACTTTTACACCATATTTTGGAAGTTCATGTGCATAGACTGAGCAGAATATCATATCTTCTTCTATATGGGCATATGCAATCTGGCAAATGACATCACTGTTATTTACATGAACTATCTTCCTATATTTGGGTGTGTTGTACTTATTTTTGTCCTGGATCACCAATTGTTTCCAGGAATAGGAGTCAGCCTTCTAAACCTCACTTGGTATCTTTCATAAAACCCCATCCTACAGAACAAAATGTTGCAACCACAGCTCCACACAGACCTTCAGACTGGACCACACTAGAGGGAAAAGCTCAGTACCTTTCTGATTGCTATGTGCATAAGCACAGTCATACTTATAACTGTTAGAGGTAATAGTGGCTCAACTATTCTTGGTTGTCAACTTGACAACATCTGCATATGTGGAATTAACTAAAACACCAAAAGATAAAGAGCACGCCTGTGAGGGATTTTTGCTTAATTTGAAGTAGGAAGATCCACATCTAATCTGAAGCTTTAGCAAGAAAGACACTCCTTTAATCCAGATCTTTTGAGCTGGAAAAACCCACATCTAATCCAGTTCACATTTTATGAGGACATGGAAGAAGGAAGCTTTTGTTAAAAGCCTGCTTTCTCTCACCTTGCTAGCAAGTCCACTTATTCAGTGATATTAGAGCCACATCTACTGAATTCCAGAGTATAATGGAGAACAGTTGAGACATACAGCTTTGTGTACTGAGCAACTACTGGATTCTTGGACTTTCTATTCATAGCTTGCCATCATTGAATTAGCTAGATCTCAGCATGTAAGTCTTTCTAATAAATTCCTTTTATACATACATACGTGCATGCACACATACATACATATATGCATACATACTTACTGTGGTGGTTTGAATATGTATGGCCCAGGGAGTGACACTTGTTGGGGTGGCCTTGTTGGAAGAAGTGTTTAAGTATGGGGGTGGGCTTTGAAAGACCTTCCTCCTAGCTGCCTAAAAGCCAGTCTACTCCTGTTTGCCTTCTTTCAAGATGTAGAACTCTCTGCTCCTATATCTCTATGCCTGCTTAGATGCTGGCATGCTTCATTTCTTGATGATTATGGACTGAAGCTCTGAACTTGGAAGCCAGCCCCAATTAAATGTACTTGTAAGAGCTGCCTTGGTCATGTTGTCTCTTTATAGCAATGGCAATCCTTGCAAAGACAGCATTCATAATCAATACACACACACACATATATACACACACACAGAGACAGAGAGACAGAGATGGACAGAAACAGAGACAGAAAGACAGTGAGAGAGACAGAGGCACACAGAGAGATTCTAATAAGTTTTGTTACTCTAGAGAACTCTTTTGATTGGAAATACCAGAGGCAAAGAGAGGCAAATAATGTTCCAGTCAAACAGCACTTAGGGAAGATTGAGGCAGCCAGGCAAGCTGAAGTCTTGACTCTAAAGCTCTTTCTCATTGCTTTTGTGACTCTAAAGCTCTTTCTCATTGCTTTTGTGCAATTCAAAGTCTGGGCAGATAACTTCTGAGTCTTTTCTTCCTATTTTGACACAGTGTGAGTCTTACTTTCCGTAAGTGTCAGCAAGTAGAATAATGTGGAGAGTGGATTCTTAGAGACTCAAGCACTTAAAATAGCAGGGAGCTTGGTCAGAACACACCTGAAATAAATATCTTGCAGAGATAGCACATTCTCAAAATGCAACCCGTTTAATTAAGACAGAGAAAGAGAGGCCATGGTGTCAACTCATCTAGTTCCCATGTCCTTATTGAGGCAACACCAATTTCCCAAGTTTCCCTTTATAAATAGAAAGTGTGTTGAGTGCAAGGATACTTATGAAATAAAACGAGTCATAAGACAGGACATCATTTTTTTTTATTTAGTGATTACCTTTTAGTTTAATGTTAGTTGACATATATGTTTTTCTTTTGTTTTGTCTTGTTTATGCTTGTTTGTTTGTTTTTTAGGTTCTCAACAAGCCTTATCTTTTTTTTTTACCCTGCTTCAGTATGTTCTTTCTCTAATCCTGACACTATGATTTGTGTACTTTTTCAAGCAAGCACACTGAACTTGTACAGCTTGCTCTTTCTGTCACCAACACATATAACCTACCACCACTTATACCTTCTCTCTTAGCTTACAATTGTTATGCTATTTTCCAAACCTCCACCACTTTCTCCTAGTTCCAACTACATTTTGGCACATTTCACTGGCTTCCATATGCACTTCATCAAATTCACATGAGACCCCCTTTGGCAGTTTAAAACTGTAATTCCTCACAACTTTTTTTTAAGAGGAAAAGAAAACTTGTGGAAAGGTGTCCACAGAAATAAAGGTGTATCCAAAAGTTTTTTGAACTCTGCAGTTTGTATTGGCATAGGATTGATAGAGCCAATGGATAGGACGTAACTGAGAGGCAAGAAGTGACATTGAATTTGAAGATGTGAGAGATTTGGTCATGGAGATCAGTAGGAAAAGGCAGAGCAGGCAACAGAAAGTTCTGGGACAACTGATAACCCAAATGCAAGAGTATGAAATTATAAAAGAAACCCTGGCACATAAAGTTTTTTTAAAGAAATTGAAAAGTACAAAGTATTAAAAGTCAGGTATATTTCCTTTTATATAGCTGAATAATCATGAATTAGTCTATGGGATAATTTTAAGAGCTAGTCACAAAAACTTGCATGAAGGGAATTATATCCTTTAAAATGAAAACATCTAAAAGAATGAAGACTATGATCTGAATATTTATATCTACACAATTACATTGAAGCCATACCCTAATGTAAGTTTCTTTGAAAGTAAAGTCTTAGGAAGTAACTAAGTCAGTGGTTCTTAAACTGTGGGTCTTGACCCCTTTGGGGATCGAATGATTCTTTCACAGGAGTCAAATATCAGGTATCTGCATAACAGATATTTACATTATGATTCATAACAGTGGGAACATTACATTTATGATGTAGAAACAAAAATAATTTTATGGTTGGGGTCACCATAATATGAGGAACAGTATTAAAGGATTTCAGTATTAGAAAGGTTGATAACCCCTGAACTAGGTTGTGAACAGGGAGTTTCATAACTGGGATGGAGTTCATAGGGAGACCACAGCAAACCTCGATACTTTAGTCAGGTGAAGACATAGAGATTGTGGTATGTGAAGAGGATCCTCAGTAGACAATACAATTTTACTGTTTATCTGACCCTGAACTTTCTAGGCCTCACATTGAAAATATGAGTTTTGGTTGTCCATAAAGTAGGTGGTTTATGTTATTTTTCTATGGCAGCTGAAGCCGACCTATACAGTCCTTCCCTACTTATTAAGGAGAAACTATGCAATAGCATCTTAATGGAAAAGACAGAGAACATTTGTGTCAAAGATGTTTGCAAAATACCAAATCAATAAGAAACAATAGTTATAAGATAAAAAGACATAAATATCAGTCAAGATATCTAACCAATTAAATAGAACATGAAATATAAATGAGCACACAATTTGTAGAGAGCGTTTGAATGGACAGAGAACCTATTAAGATGAATAAGTATTTAGTGAGATGTAAAGCTTGTAAGGAAAGTTTACTCAACACATACCAGATTGCCAGGTAATTAAAAGCTTAAAATTAAAAGTATCATGTGAAGGTTTTGAATATGGGTGAACCTATACAATGACGGAGGAAATGCAAATTAGAATACGTCCTGTGGTATATGATTTGTCAAAATCTAGTGATTTGAAATCATGCGTTATTTTAGACTTCAATATATTAGCATCAGGCCTACGGTTTCATGGAGTGGGCAATTGCACAAAATGTTCTTAGTGTCATTGTCAGTAACAGAGCAAAACTGTTTTGCTCACCCTGACACTCTCTCATCTAATGGCCATTGCTAGGGAAATTGCTATGGGCACTCTAGAATAACCATGCAGACCATTTGTGAACAATTATGACCTAGACACATTTCCTTCCCAATGGTTATGACAACACACTACATTTTTTATTCATTGGGTTGATCATTTAGTTATTTTGTCTGACTCTGAGTATAATAGCTCACAACTATCCAATGTTTGTGGAGAGATCTCCTGTCTGTGTTAACACAATTAAACCACAGCTGCATTTTGCAGTTCAGAGTAGTGTAGTCTCAGCTTTTTTTTTTCAAAAACATCTGTTGTAGCTCTATCAAAGACTACAGAAAAACAAGAGAAAATATCGACTTTTCTGTGCTTGATTTAGAAGAGATGCGAATTATTTCAGTGAAAGTGACTTAGAAGTATAAGACAAATATGCTGCAAGGAAAGGCCAATCCAGGGGAGAGAAGATCTCAGCCCCTCACCCCCAGTGCTTTTTAAGTCATCCCTGGATCATTTTCTGTTGACATTGAAACCTGAGGGTCAATTTAAGTTTCAATATATGTTGTGATTTTCATGGCAATTGATACACAAATAGAAATATGTTAGTGCATAGATATCGTTCCCAAAATTCCAACTAACTCTTCACTTTCTATTTATGAACTTAAATGATCAATTTAAATATCCAGTTGATACTTATAGATTCTATCTTAGTAAATTTAAAATGTTCAGTAATGTTGTGGAATTAATGAATCTGTGTAATTGCCATTATAATAGAATGAGGAAAGGAATACTGATCAAGACTAAGAAACTCATGAATAAGCTTGTAATCTAGAAGATTTAGCTATCTAAATTTAAATTGTATTCATGTGAATAATTTTCTTCTTCAATTTTAAAATTAATTCCTTTCAGAGGAAAAATGTCATTATTCTTGAAAGACACTTTCGGTGAGAGGAATGTCTTAGACCTCCGAGAAGTAGAGTCACGAATGGTGGTGAACCACCATGTGTGTGCTGCTAAACAACCCAAGGCCCTGTGCTTGTGCTATAGATTTAATAACTGAGTCATTTGTTTCATATGGTCTGTAGAACTCTAACATGGTGAAACAAAAGTGTTATCTAAGTTTTGGCATGCAATAAAGTCTTCACAAGCCGTTGTGTGGTTGTAAAAAGTAAAGAAATAGTAATAGAATCTCAAATGAATGAAGAAATTATGAAGTCAAATAAAAATATAGATATCTTAAAACGAAATATTATCTGCCAAAACTTTTAGCATGTACATCTTCTTTGGATAAAGAACAGTCAACTTCATAAAATTATTTAGAGCTGCAAAAGCAATAGTATAGGCAAAAGCCTATGATAGATCTGAGCCCTACTTAGTGTAGTATTTGGTTGTAGATTGGGCTTAGAAGCAAGAGTCCAAAATCCAATATATGGATTATCTAATAACACAAAGAAGATAAGGCTTCTCAAACTTTAATTTCTTTAAAGTTTTTAAAGAGCTTATTATACAAGCTTCAGCTGAGTGTTTATCAGGGAAATGCACAATAATCAGCCTGAGACACAGCCCTTTAATAGGAAACAAAGGAATACTATTATTTATATCATTTGAAGTATGTGAATGATAACTGATTAGCATAGAGCCTAACAGAGGACATGTGGTATCTGTTGGTAATGATGACATCTGCAATCCTTACCTGACTTGCCAACACAGGGCCTGACAGTGACTGTCGTATCATGTTCTTCCATGCCAGGTAAGTCTGAAACTTTGGTGGAATTTGTTACTCTAAAGATGAGTTATGAATAATGCATCTGAAATTTCTTTATGTCATCCAAATTTTTAATTTAATTAGCATTGACAGTGGCTACCTTTGTCTTATTCCAGTCTTCATAGTCTCATGAATTTTGTCCCATTTAGTATGAAGTAAGCTACACATTTGTCATATACAGTCTGTATTATGCTGAAGTATGTTTCATATATTTTTAATTTCTGCCAGACTTCTATCATGAATAGATGTTCAATACTAAAATATCTCTTTTCTATATCAAAATGATCATGTGATTTCTGCCCCTTGGTTTATTTATATAGTGTATTTATCTTACCACTTTATTTATACTGATATGCTCTTATGTTCCAGGTATAAAAATAGGAGTTGTGATCATGATCTCCTTAATATATTCTTAAATTTGTTTGGTAGATATTTTGTTTATAAAATTGGCATCTATGCTCATTAGAGAAATGGATCTGTGGTTGATTTTTCTTTGTTGTTTCTTGTAAATTTGTCTGACTTTGCTGTCATAATAATATCGGTAGAGGTCTGAGGTTTTTAGATACCACTGAGCTTATTACACAGGTTTTAGTTGAGTGCTTATCAGGGAAATGCACAAAAATCAGCCTGAGACACAGCCTTTGCCTTTTCCCTACTAAGGTTTATCAGGAAAGTGTAGAGAACTAGGCCTAAAAGACAGCACTTGCCTCTTCCTAAGTAGGGACACTAAACTCGCCATTTCTCAAGATGTTATTTTCTTCTAAGCACAGAAGGGAGGCCAGATATCCATTGGCTCTCTGTCCTAGAAAACCTTCTGACAAAGCATCAGTAGAAGCAAAAGTTACCTATAGTGGAGAAAGGCCAAAATACAGCTTGTCAGAGGATTTTGGAGTCAAGCAAAATGAAGTCCCGATGCCAGAGGAAGAAGTCCCTCGCACCTGTCTTCTCTCTGTTATAAGGGAAATTTTAGAGGCCATAATGTAAATGAGAATGCTTCACACTGGGATCATCATAAGACCTGACCTGGCTAGAGTCTGTATTACCAGTTTGGAGATCTCCATCTATCAAGTGTCGGTAGCAAGCTAACTTCTAGTTAAGGTACAAAAGCACAGGAAGAGACTTCTGTTAAGAATGTCTGCTCTGGGCACCAAACCCTGACACTTTTACTGATGTCATGCTATGCTTGCAAACAGGAGCCTAGCATGGCTGTCCTAAAAGCAGCTGAATGAGACAGATGTAGATATTTAGAGCAAACCATTGGACTATGGTCTGGGACCCCAATGTAAGAGTTAAGGAAGGACTGAAGGAGCTGAAAGGTATGGCAACCCCTTCAGAACAACAACAGTATCAAGAAACCTGAACACTTGCAAGCTGCCAGAGACTAAGCTACCAACCAAATAACTAACATGGGCTGGTCCGTGGCCCCTGGCACATACCTAGCAGAGGACTGCCTTGTCTGGATTTAGAAGGAGAGGATGTGCCTAATCCTGTAGAAACTTGATACCCCAGAGAAGGGGAATGCTGGAAGGGGTGAGGTGGGGCTTAGTGGGTTGGTGAGGGAGCACCCTCTCAGAAGCAAAGGGAAAGGAGGATGGGGTTAAGAACTCTGGCTCCTGAGGGACAAGGAAGAGGGTAACATTTGAAATAAATAAAATATAATAATAATAATAATAATAATAATAATAATAAGAAGAAGAAGAAGAAGAAGAAGAAGAAGAAAATGTCTGCTCTGCCCCTAGAGGCTTTACAGGTTTGGTTGTTGTGTCATATGTACATCAGTAGGTGGCAGAGAGAGAGAAAGAGAGAGAGAAAGAGAGAGAAAGAGGCTATATCTACACTCAGTGTTCTGACCTGTGAACACCAGAATGATTGGTAGCCTCACAACCTCTGAAAAAGTGAGCCTGATGTTACTATCCATCTGGCCCCAGGCAGGCTCAGATGGGCTCCCAGGACAGGGAGAAAGCAGGAGACTAGAAGGACCCCATCTTGGATCTCAAGCCCTGGAGGGAGTAAGCCCAAGACAACCAACATTTGTAATGGGCCATTCAGACAAACTTGGTGAGGAGCAAGCCCCAGAGGATCAGCAGATAGGTGCGATGTGTCCCAGACAGGGAACTATCCTGTGATGACCACCAGTCTGGTGTTGGACAGGCCTGGGAGGGGAAGACTACAACTGAGATGACCCCAGACACTCAGAGACCCTGAGTACCACTAAAAGGAACAACTAAGTGGTAGAGAAATGACAGAGCAAGAAAACCTAAAGAATGTGGGCACAATGAAGAGAGGAAGCACTGGAGACTTGAGGTTGGTGAGGAACAGCCTGATTTGAGTAGCTGGTGATGTCACCTGGGACCATGATGGGGTCCTGGCCTGTGCTTCCATCAGAGACTGTGTCTGAGTCTGCTCTACAGCTGCAGGGGTCAGGCTGCCACTTGGGGACATATTGATGTTTGAAGACTGGGGAAATTGGCCCCAGCATTTGCCAGCATATCTTGGAAGAGCTGGCCTTGGGCATGTGAGCATGTGAGCTCTGGTCTGGCAACTTGTTTTTCATACAGCAGCCTGGACAAGGGAGAGATGTCCTCCCCGATCCCTGCTGCTATCCACAGCAGGCAAGAGAGCTAGCTGTGGTGTCATGAGAACTAGAGAGCTGTTCCTGACCCTCATAGGCTGCAGCACATGGGAGAGAGGACTCTACACCTTGCTTGGGCAGCAAATTAGGGCTGTCACTGGGTATGAGAGTTGTGGGTGACCCGGCTCCAAGGGCATGAGCAAAGAAGAACCTGTTCTGCCCCTTCTCTATGGTGGAACAGACAGGGGACAGATGCCCTCCTCTCACCCCACCCCACCCTGCCAGGCCAGACCAGGCAGTCCTCTGCTGTATATATTTTGGTGGCTTTAGACCAGTTAGTGTATGCTACCTGGTTGGTGGCTCAATGTCTGAGAGATCTCAAGGGTCCTGGTTAGTTAAGATTGCTGATCTTCCTATGGGGTCACCCTCCTCTTCAGCTTCTTCCAGCCTAATTCCCTAATTTAACCAAGGGGTGCCTGACTTCAGTGCGTTGGTGGGGTGTAATTATCTGAGTTTTTCTCAGTCAGCTGCTGGTTGGACCTCTTGGAGGACAGACATGCTAGGTTCCTGTTTGTGAGCATACCATAGCATTGGTAATAGTGTCAGACGTTGGAGCCTCCTCTTGATATGGATCCCAAGTTGGGCAGGTCACTGGACCACTATTCCCTCAGTCTCTTCTTCACTTTTGTCCCTGCAGTTCTTTTAGACAGAAACAATTCTGGGTCAGAGTTTTTGACTGTGGGATGGCAACCCCATCCCTCTACTTGGTACCCTGTCTTTTTGCTGGAGGTGGGCTCTCTAAGTTCCCTCTCTCCATTGTTGGGAATTTCAGTCTAGCACCTCCGAGGTCCATGGTAGTTTCTAGAGGGTCCCCCCACCTTCCACCCCCGAGGTTGCATATTTCCATTCATTCTGCTGGTCCTTGGAGCTTCTCTCCTGTTCTCCGCCAATACCTGATCATGTTTCCTTTTTCCCCTGCCCTTCCCCTCTCCCACCCAAGTACCTCCCTCCCTCTGCCTCCCTCGATTGCTTTCTTCTCCCTCCCAAATAAGATTGAAGCATCCTCACGTGGGCTCTTCTGCTTGTTAAGCTTATTGACTTCTGTGGATTGTATCCTAAGTATTCTGGGATACAATCTGATATCTATTAATATCCACTTTTTTAGTGAGTACATACCATGCATGTCCTTTTGGTCTTGAGTTACCTCATTCAGGATAATATTTTCTAGTTCCATCTATTTGCCTGCAAATCTCAGGATGTCCTTGTTCTTTGTAGTTGAATAGTATTCGATTGTGCAAATAAACCATATTTTCTATATCCATTCTTCTTTTGTGGGACATCTGGGTTGTTTCCAGTTTCTGGCTATCACAGGTAAGGCTGCTATGAACATAGTGGAACATGTGTCCCTGTGGCATGGTGGAGTCTCCTTTGGGTATTTGCCCAAGAGTGGGACAGGCTGGTTCTTCAAGTAGATGTATTTCCAGTTTACTGAGGAACCTCCAGATTGATTTCCAGAGTGGTTGTACCAGTTTGCAGTCCCACCAGCAATGGAAGAATGTGCCTCCTTCTCCACATTCTCACTCTTACAAGTAATATGTACCAACAATATATGAAATGTGCAAGGTTCACAGCTCAGTTAATGAAGATTTTTGTTTTTGTTTGTTTGAGCAGGTGAAAGACACCTGTCTTTCTTATAAGTTAGTTTGGATTGTAACCAAACTGTGATATAATTTTTTTATCCATGCCATTTAAGAGAATGGCATGATAGTCTTGAAGATTTTGTAGCCAATAAGATGTATTGACTACTTATAAATATTCATCTCTCAGCTAGCCTTGGACCTGTTCCCATATAGAGGGGTCAGCATATATATTACATGTATGTATCTTCTTGATCGGGCCAGCCTCCCTCTGTCTATCTGTAGCCAAGAACCTGAGGGGGTATTCCCCAGTCAAATCTTATTTCCAATAATTTGCATGGAAGACATAGCTTTTCTTTTCTTCTTTTATTGATTTAAGTTTTATTGAATTATTGTGAGAAAAGATACATGATTTCAATTTATCTGAATTTGTTAACATTTAAAAACATATTTTAAGTAAATATAATTATACCACATTCCTGTTTTGTACCCCAACTCCTCCCAGAGACCCTCCCTTCAATACCTGCAAAACCTTCCTTTTTTATTTTCTTATATTCTTTAAAATTTATAAAACATTGTAACAATAAAACTGAGTATTATAAAAGTTGTTTGATATAAAACAATCAATTAAACAGACTTATATAGATACTGAAAATACATGTTTTTCTCAATATAAATTTTAAATAACTCTAAACATATTAACAGTAATTTTTAAAATAATACACCACCACTAGTATTTTTTCAATGAACATAAATAGATAAAGTCTTTTTGTTTCTTTGTTTTGTATTTAGTAGAGCTTAAATTCTTGACTCTTACTGTGGTACAAGCCCAAAATAAGAATAATTTTTAGACATTGCACTTCATTGTAATAAGGCTGTATTTCAATGACCATCACATCACCAAAGGATTTTACCTCCATCATAGCTAAGCTAAGAGTTGACAGTTCTGCTGCACCAAGGAATGAATTGTAGGCACGATTTTTTTCTTTATTTAATTGTAATTTATTTATGTTAGGATAGACCCATGTATGTTAATAAGCCATATTGTGTGACAATAGTCTAATACACTCATTATTTATCTTACTCTATTGTTTCAGCTGTGGGCTACTGAGCACTTTAGGTTTGGCTCCTGTGTCCAATGATCAATACATAATAAATTTACTGTGGAGTAATGGAAATACCTTGAAACTAGACAGAAGTGGCAGTTGCAACACATTATTCACTTGAAAATTGGTCAATTTCAAATTATGGAACTCTTACCTCAGTAATCTATAAAAGAATTATATTTATCAAGGTCCTGGATTAGAAGTATGAAGACTCTAACACTTACGAACATACAGTGTTTAGCAATTAAATAATTTTTTAAAAAACCAAGCAAATGTTTTTAAAGGTAATGCTTTCTATCACTTCTCTTTAGAGTAAAGGATTTCATAGGTTTTATGTGAAATTAAATAAATAACACTAGTAAGTAAAAATTTTATAAAGCTTTATTAGTAAGGCCAGAAATGCATTTATTTGTGAGTAGTAGCAGTCTCTGGACCTTATGTTTTTAAAATGTATAGGCAGAGATAGGCATAGTAGCATACACCTGTATTTACAGCAATGGGTGGGTAAAAGCAGGAATATCAGGAATTCAAGACCAGCCTAGGCTACATAAGATCCTGACTCAAAACTTAAATATGTAAAATGTACTCAGGCATGATGGTTAATGGGTGGACGCAGGAACATCAGATCAAAGACATTCTCACATTGAGTTTGAGACTTGGGGCTCCTGAGACTTTGTCTTAAAAGAAAACTGGGAAGGAAGGAGAGCAGGAAGCAAGGGAAAAAGCTGTAGGAACGATTTTTGGATATAGATTTCCTGCTATGATGAAAGCTATTTGACTTGAGTGAGTGACTTCATTCTCAGCCCACAGAGAACAGGTTACATTCATTTATGAAATGGTGTATGTATTAAGATGGTCTATCTATGAAGTCATTCACCAACTGTTTCAATGAACAATGTTTCTGCTTGGAGGGTGGCACAGACATCAGGTGAGGGTAAGGATATGGTTCATTGGCTATGATAATTTTGTAAAGCCTTCATCTCAGAGAAAGAGTAACTAATAAAGTCCTCTTCTTCAAACTTGATACAAGAGTTACAAACATCAAGCAAAGCATTCTGTCTCACTCTTTCTTGTTCTCTTACAAGCCACCTCCCAAATTAATTGTCTACATTTCTTTTGGCTTTATAAATAATTTTGAAATTCCCTAACCTAAAGAAGGTGATGCCCGTGAACATACAAGAAGGCTACAGAATTCCAATTAGACTGGACCAGAAAAGAAATTCCTCCCATTAAATAATAATCAAAACACCAAATGCACTAAACAAAGAAAGAATTTTAAAAGCAGTAAGGGAAAAAAGGCAAGTAACATAAAAAGGCAGGCCTATCAGAATTACAACAGATATCTCACCAGAGACTATGAAAGCTAGAAGATTCTAGGCAGATGTCATACAGACCCTAAGAGAACACAAATGCCAGCCCAGGCTACTATACCCAGCAAAACTCTCAATTACCATAGATGGAGAAACCAAGATATTCCATGACAAAACAAAATTTACACAAAATCTTTCCACAAATCCAGCCCTACAAGGGATAATAGAGGGAAAACACCAACATAAGGAGCAAAACTACACCCTAGAAGAAACAAGAAAGTAACCTTTCAACAAACCCACACAAACCTAATTCCACATCTAACAACAAAAATAACAGGAAATATAAATTACTTTTTCTTAATATCTTAATATGAAAATTAATATTGCCAACATATCTTAATCAATTGAAATCTAAAAATATGAGGAATTAGAAATTTGTTGGCTGTCATCCAGTTGTCTCTCTAATTTGATAATTGGAGAAATAGGTTCAATATTGTACAATCCATATACACTGTCTGCTTATTTGTACCTGATAGTGTCTTGCTGGGTACTACATAATGGTCTTGAAATCTTGCTTCTCCTATCTCAGCCTCTCTATTAGTAGGATTGTTTATTTGATGTTTTTATACTATACTATGGTTTTCATAACAGCTTACATATTTCAAAATTATTTATTTAGCTTTTCTTTTAAACCTTCTTTCTCTTCTTCCCCTTCCCCTCTTTTTACTCTGTACACTCATTCCTTCCCATTTCTTGCCTTTATTAATTTTTATATTTTTATTTTAAGTGAAAAAAAAAGCACTTATCTTTTTAGTTTCCTTTTTTTAGGCTCCTTATTTTGTTGGTCATGTGAAATTCCATAATGTGACATTCCTTTAGCCAGAAGAAGCTGGGAACCATATTATACGGAAGCTGACTGACACAGGTCAATAACAGGAGACTCTCAGTTACTTTCATGACACTACATCCTGCTTGTAAGTTGAGGCCACAGAGATTGTCTTATGAAAACATCTCTGCACTCATCGAAGCAGAACAGTTATATAAGACAGGGCATTTTTATTTGCTTTCTTCTTTCTTAACATTCACATTATTGAAAAAAATAAAGCTCTTACACTTGGACGTGGGTTTTGGCTTCCAAACTCTACTGTATTGCCACATTTTCTATTTCCATCTATCTGGTGATGGGCATTTTCTGAGGCCATAAGTTTGCTAGTGTGCTTAAAAAATCGTGGTGGTGCAAGGATGTCTATGTAGTGATGATTTAGATGCCTTAGGTATATATCCGTAAGTGGTTAGGAAGCAAAATAAGATCTGGGATCTAATGGCTCACAGGTTTCATCCCCTGCATATGATGACTCAGTTTTCTCTAACAGCTTTTCCATTATTTCTTGTTTAGTTTCCTATAGTGTCTGCAATGAATAGTCCCAATTGATGAGATAAAGGTTCTCATGACAAATGTGCCTCTGGCCATGCTTATGAGGGCTTAGATTGATTAGGTTAATTAAAGTTAAAAAAAAAATCCTCCCACTATGGGTGACACCATTCTTTGGGCAGGGATCCTCGACTATACCAAAAAAATGGGATAAGCACAGCTATTTGCTGTCTCTGTTTTCTGACCATGACAATGCTCCGGCAGCTTCTGCTGCTGCCCCGAGGTTCCCTGCAGGAGATTGTGTCCTGAACTCTAAGTCAAAATAAACCTCTCCTCTTTTAAATTGCTTTTGTTATAGCAACAGAAGAAAAAAAGCTTTGTTGTTGTTGGTTTATTTTGTTTTTGTTTACACTACCTCTGTATTATTCTCTGTCTTTGCAGATCAAAGGATATGACACATTACTACCTGGGATTTATTTCGCATTATTATTTTCATCATAGTAAGCATTTGTCCTGATTTTTTATTTTAAAATACATCTTTATTTGAAGCTCATTCTGATTCTAAAGTCTGAATCAAATCTACCCTTTATGTTGCTTCATAAAGCACACTGGTACTCTCTTTTGGTTAAAGCCTCTTTGTAAATTATGTGTTCACCGTGCACTAGACTATATGCTTCAAGTTAAGAAATTACTCTTTTCTTTTTTCCACAGACTAACATTCTAAATTTGATAAAGTACTGCCTCACTATTTCTCTGATTTCAATCTATCTGTGAAATCTAAAGTAAACATTTGTCCCATAAAGAAACAACAGATGTTTTAAGGTAACAAATACACATGTGCTTTATGTTGCTGTTACAAAGTCAATATTAATGAATCAAATATACCAACTGAAGCCAAACTCCCCAAGCAATTGAACAATGAAGTCTCAACTTTCTTCTCTTAGAGCTTTTCTCTACTGCATAGAATTGAAGAGCTTGTAACATTTAGTTCAATTTGCCTTCTGCCCAGAAGTAATTTGCTGCAAAGACGGTGATTTGAAAGAAGATAATGTTCCCAAATCTCCTATTAGGAGTCCTCAGATGATAAAGTTTTATACTTTTACCTTCCAAATTATGGTTAGAAACTTATTATGTATTGGTGTGTTTTAATCTTTTTCTTCTTCATACTTTCATCTTAAGTCATTTTGGAAACAAAACTTACATTTTTTCATACAGTACATCATTTAGAATGATCTGGTCTAGTACATACTACTTGAAATTATAATCATATAAAATACAGACTGGAAAATAATTTTAAAAGTCTTATTTTAAAAAAAAAAAGTCTTATTTTTAATCACTTTTGTTTATCATAGTAAGATGTCTCACATATTTATTCAGCTGCAGCTAAAAATGCTATCATAATTTAAACTTTAAAAAATGAATCATATTTCTTGATTAATTTTCATAATCATTATCTTTCATTTTATTTAATTATTTTTGTTAAATAAAACACATTCAATTTTTTTAAAACTTGCAAACAGAAAACATCACACACCAAGACTAACACAATCCCTCATACAAGGTATTGCCCAGGCCACAAATACATACATCCTTGTACATGTTTATGTAGTCATAACAGCCATTATGAAACTGTAGCGCTTTGCTTTGAATTTTCTACTTTCACTATCCACTACATTTTACAAATGTATCCACCGCACACACAATGACACAAAGAACTTAAAGTTTCTGCATAGCAAAGGATATTATTGTCAGAGCCCACAAGTAGGTTGCAGAATGGAATCATTACCTGATATACTTCAGACAAGGGACTTATATCCAGAACTTAAAAATAATTAAACTAAATGTCAGGAGAATAGTAATGCCAATCAACAGATAGGTTAAATCCACGACAGTGCTAAAACTAGAGAAAACTATTTGCTTTGTGTCCCCTTCCATAACTCATGTATCCCTTACATGTATCTTCGTTACCCAATATTATCCTTTCCTGTTCTCCTCTCTATGAGTCATGAAGCACTCACTCACATGTGCACCTGCTCACATGTATGCAAGAATACATTATAGGGTAGGATTTTATTTTTCTTTAGAGGTTAACAGTATTTTAGTTTCCATTTGTACCTGATTTTCATTATCTATCCATCTGTTTATAGACAACTAGATTGGTTCAACTTTCTTTCTATAGTGACTAGATCAGCAAAACCATGGCTGTCAGATATTTCTGTGGCTGTGTATGGAGGTCTTGGGGTATATGCCCAAAAGTGAAATGGCCAGGCCATAAATATAATAGTTTATTTTAAAATATGGAAAAATCTTCAAATTGATTTCTGTAATGGCAATATTAATTTCATCAACACCAACACTGAATAAGTGTTCCTTTATACATATCTGATATTTGTTGTCAGATTTCTTGATGATATCTATTTTGAATGGGGTGAGAAGAAATTTCAAGGTAGCATTAATTTGCATTTTCCTGATATCAAATGATGGTGAATACTTCCAAAAATAGTTATTGGCTCAGTGCTTCTCTTTGAAAACCATCTATTCAGTTCATTAACCTGTCTGTTGATTGGCACTCTTATTCTCCTGGTATTTAAATTCTGCAATTATTTATAAATTCTAGATATCAGACCTTTGTCTGAAACATATCGGGTAGTGATTTCATTCTGTAACCTGTCTGTGGACTCTGGAGGTAGTGTCCTTTGCTGTGCAGAAACTTCAATTTCATGTATTTTTACCTGTTGATACTAGATCCTAGTTTTCATGTCATTGATTCAGAACGCTCTTACCTACCCTGCCCTCTTAAGGGGTATTCTCTAAGTTTTCAGCAGTTCAGGTTTTAAACTAAGTTCTTACTATTTTTGAATTGAATATCTTATAGGATGAAATATATAGATCTAATTTTATTCTTCTGAAAATGGATATCCATTTTAATAATGCCATTTGTTGAACAGATTATCTTTAATTTGCTAATATATATATTTTCCTCTGTCAAAACTTAGGTGGACTTAGATTTGCCTTTAATTTATAGGTCCATTATTTTGATTCTATTGATCTACTTTTATACAAACAGCAGATTGACTTTACCACTGTAAGTCTATAGTGTAATTTGAGGTTGGATATTTTAATACCTCCAGCTATATTCTTACTCCATAATACTCCTTTGGCTAGTCATAGTCTTCTGAGGTTCCAAATGAATTCTTTTTTCCTATAACTTTTAAATGTCACATGAGAATATTTGTAAGTATTACATCTTTAAATACATTTTGTAGAATAACCTTTTTCAAAATATTAATTCTGTCAGTGCAAGAACATGTGACACTATCCCATCAGCTAGTGTCTCTATTGATTTTCTTTTACAGTGTTGTGAAGTTTTCATTGAATAGGTCTTACTCTTTTTTGTTAGGTACATGCCTAGATGTATATTTATTACAGTTATTTTGTATGGAACATTTTTCTTAATTTCATTCTCTGAGAACACATTGTTAGTATACATGTAATCTGTCTTTTATATTGATTTTGCATACTGTAATTTTATTATAAGTACTTAATAGGTATAAAAGTTTTTAGTAAATTCTATATAGTCCTTTAAGTTATTTATGTTAATATTTAATGTTTAATTTTTATATAATCAGTAAACACTATTCTTTAGTCTGTTTAAAACACACACATCACCCTATTTCAATTTAAAAATATTTTTATACGTGAATACACTCATATTAAAACATGACAAGATTTGTTTTTTTCTGATAATAATATCGTCATTAAATGTACTTTCATTAGTAGTCACCTTTAAAATGGAACAAATAATTTCATGAAAAGATAAGAACAGAGTAGGAAATAATAAGAAAGTACACAGCAGTGTCAAGCACACGCTTGGATATTTAAATTTTGTAGGCTGCTTTGAAATGTCAGCGTGAAAAGATATACCATGCCAAAGGCATGACTTTTAATTTTGAGCAAAGATGTGATAAATGGTGCAAGCAGCTGTGCTTTAGTCATCTGGAAGATTACCTACTCTATGACATCAGCAATTTTGAAACCTTGAACATTAGCTTTTTGTATGAAATCAGAAACATACTTAAAATTTTTGAAGTATAAATTGAGGAAAAGTTAAAATGGGCTATAACATAAAAAACATTTATTGAAAGATTATGGACTGAAGAATAATTTTCACTTAAAAACTGCACAAGTATGCCCACCTTATAATTAGCATACTTCCAAAATTTTTGTTTATTCTAAAGGCATACAATTATAAAATTCAGAGATTATTATATTTTATTACATCACTGCAATTGTCTCAATTGGCACTTACTTGTTTATTAGTGTAGCCAATGGTTTGGATGCTTAAATGTTGTTCTCTAAACTTTTTTTTAGGAATTCCCAAAGGAATAGTGCCACAAGATTAGAATCTTATAACGTGTATATGTTCAGGGTGCTCTGCCTTCTTAAATGGTTAGGATTGTCATTAGAGGAAGGAGCCATTTATGAAAGGGGGCAGATCTTGTCTCCCCCTCTCTTCTTTCTCTTACACACCAACACTTTCACACATAATACACATTATAGGTTCACCATGTGTAATCTGGCATGTTATGACAAAGTAAGACTGGTTTAAGCATATCATAACCTTTTGATCACAACCATCATTGCAAAAACTGCATTAATTTTCTTCCAAATTTAGTCTTTATTGTCATAGAAGAAGTCAATGTAAGACAATGTATTTTGAACACAATAATTTCAGTAAGTTGTAAAATACATGATAGTATTTAGGTACAGCTAAATACTAGAAGGTGAACAGACCTCTTTTGTTCATGGGTTGGTAGAATTAATGTTATAGTCCTGACCATCTTACCGAAAGCAAATCTACATATTCAACTCCATCCCAGATGTATTCCCTGTGGAATCCTCCAAAATAGAAAAAAAAAAAGCTTAAATTCATATTGAATTAGAAAAATCCCCAGATTACCAGAGCAGTCTTGATCATAAAGAACAATGCTGACAGATGGCTAGATTTACAGCTACATTACAGATTTGTATTAATAAAAACAGCAAGGTAATAGCACAAGAACATGTGTAGAACAATGAAAGAAAACAGAAAGCCCCAAAATAATAACATAATTACAACCATTTTGCCTTTGATAAAGATACCCCCCCAAAAAAAATACACACTAGAGAAAATACTGAAGTAGCTTCTTCAACACATGGTGGTGGGAAACCTGGATGTCTATATGAAGAAGAATGAAATTCCCCTCAGCCATATCTATCACTTTGCACACACACACACAAAAATCAACTTTAGATGATTCAAAGAATTCCACCTAAAACAAAATAATGAAAGTGCTAGAAAGACTCATAGGCAGGATTCTATAATGATAAGATAGGTGTTCATGGGTATAGAAAAGAACTTTCTAACTAGGAATCCATTCTCTCAGAAATAAAGGCCAACAGTTGACAAATGGAACCTTCTGGAATGAACTAGCTTCTGTAGAGCAAAGGAGTGAAACTGTTGTGTGAAAAGGAAGCTCTACAGAATGGAGAGACTCTTTGCAAGTCAT
>NW_022196914.1:25591117-25605636 GCF_008632895.1 Mastomys coucha | reverse complement strand
AAAAGAATCAAGAAAAGGGAGATCCAATTAAAAATGGAATATGAGTCTGAATGAGTTCTCCAAAGAAGAAAAAATGGCCAAGAAATCCTTTTTAACATCTTCAACATCTTCAGGAATCAGAGAAACAGATATTAAAACAACTTTGAGTTTTCAATTGCCACAGTCATAATGGCTAATGTCAAGAAAATAAATGACAAGAAAGCATTGTAAAGATGTAGAGGAATCTTTGGTCTCTATTGGGAGGACTGTAAACTGGTCCAACCATCATGAAAACAAGGTTGGAGAAATAGCAAACGTTCTAGAAGTACAACTATTTTATGATCTATCTATACATCTGCTTGTTTTTTTGTTGTTGTTTTCATATTTTATTTTATTTTTATTGGATATTTTCTTTATTTACATTTTAAATGTTTTCCCCTTTCCAGGTCTCCCCTTTGTAAACCCTTTATCCCACCATCCTCCCCTTGCCTCTATGAGGGTGCTCCCCTGCCCATCCACCATTTCCACTCTTCCTGCACTGGCATTCCCCTACACTGGGGCATTGAACACCTGCAGGTCCCATACTCCCATAGATGTCCAACAAGACCATCCTCTGCCACATATGTGGTCAGTGCCATGGGTCAACTGGACCACCAAACAAAGACCTCTTTGTTATATATCCAATGGACTTCACACCATACTCTATAGATAATTAATCAGCCATATTAATTGCTGCTCTATTCTGCACAGTTAGGAAATGGAAACAACCCTAGTATCTGTCAGCTGATGCCTTATGAAATATTATTCAACTGTAAGGAGTAATGGAATTTGCAGGTGAATGGAGGGAACTAGAACATATACCACATGGTAAACCAGACCTGGAGAACAAATGTCATAGATTCTGTCTTATTTGCGGCTCTTGCTCTGAATCTTTAGATATGAATATGTAACCTGCAATAACCATAGAAAACAGGGAAGTAGAAAGGACATAGCAGGCGATGTGCTGTTCAGAAGGAGATCTAGAAAGAGGGGATGGTTAGACAGCGGTGTTATAAAGGAGAAAATGGGAAAAGGGGACAGTTTTTTTAGGGTGAAGGGAGCAATGGGTATGTGGAGGGGAAGGGAGGAATATACTAAAGGACAGGATAGAGCAAGGATAAAGAACAACAGGGATGATTGCAAAGTTATTATGTGTTTATTTAAAATGCAACTGTAATATATAAGTGTATATGTACTGGTATGTAAATAATTTAAATGATGTTACTGAGCTAGAGGTAATAATACTCCATCCCCCAAGAGTTCCAATAACTCCAATAACAATAACTCCAATGTCAGGCAAGAAGAAAAACCCTTCAGGTTTTTGGTCAGGAGTTGGCTGTGGCCATGCAGCTTCTGCAGGGAACAGCAGATGAGTGCTTCACTAATGAAACTCTACAGTGGCAAGACCCATGGAAACCGCTTCCCACTTGGCAAGGGCCTGTAGTGAATTTGGTAGCCTGTATGGCTATTATCTAGATTGTATGGGCTACAAGCTCTCTTTGTTTTTTGCTATGGTGTCCATAATAATAGCAAAGTTTAGTTTCACTTTGTCCATCATGGGTAAGGATGGGATCATGTAGGCTGAAAGCCCTGTGAATGATTATATGTTTGTCTCAATAATTTTTCAAAGGGTAAAACACTCCTCTCCCTCTTTGATTCTATCAATACTGCAGGTGTGACCATTAATCCTGGGCATTTGGGACATGTAATCACTTTCTAAGAGAAACAGCTACAGTCACACTGACTATACCTGTGGCATGATAGAGAGCAATAGGTTCTGAAGCTATGATTGACCAACAGAGACTTAAACCAGAGACACTATTCTGGTCAATATAAACTTCAAAAAATAGGGAAACTATGTCTAATCAATAGAAACTTAAGGACTGAAGGAGTTGAAGGGTTTGCAGCCCCTTAGGATGAACAACAAATATGAACTAACTAGTACCCTCAGAGCTCCCAGGGACTAAACCACCAACCAAGGAGTACACATGGTGGGACTGATTGCTCCAGCAGCATGTGTATAGTAGAGGATGGACAAGTTGGTCATCAATGGGAGGAGAGGCCTTTGGCCCTGTGAAGGTTCTATGCTCCAGTGTAGGGGAATGCCAGGGCCAGTAAGCGGGAGAGGGTGGGGTGGTAAGCAGGGGTAGGGGGAAGGGAACAGGGGTTTGTTCTTGTTGTTGTGTTTTGGTTTTTGGAGGTTTTTTTTTGGAGGGGAAACTGGGAAATATGACATGTAAATAAAGAAAATATCTAATAAAAATGGTTCTTAGAAAAATGGTATCAGAATTTGATAGGTGTATATTAAGAACAGTTTCTTGTTGCAATGAGTAGGTCTCTATGTGCAATTTAAAAAGTAGTATGACAGAGGGGTGCTATTTGATGACTGGGCTTATACCCACAAATGTTTAATCTGTCTTTCACTTTCTATAACTATGTAACTTCATTTGCTGCCAGCTGGGTATGTCCACAGGACGTGCCTGGTGAGACTTTTTTTTTTTTTTTGGCTTGCTGAAGTGGTGCTTTGTAGTGCAAAATAAGGTTTGGGAGTGATTGATCTAGCAAGAAGAAGAAAGTGGGAGAAAAACTATGGTTTCTTTTTTTTAATAGTGGGGCTTTTATAATGCTGGTATTATGATTTCTTTAAATAACCAACAATATCTCTGCTCAGGTGAGCAAGCTTGTGATTGTATAAATACAGGTGGCTCAAGCTATTCTGGGCTACTTGCTTGAACATCAACAGGTAGTCACCATCTTCATTTGCATCAATGACCTTTCCCCATCTCAGGACCTGAACCTTGCATCTGGAGCTGGTCTCTGGCAAGGGTTGTGCAAGAGACTCCTGAAATTATATTGGTTATTGCTGTAGTCTCTAGCTTCCTTCTATAACTTGAAGGTAAGACGTTGGTACTAAAGACGACACAGACCTTGGACACATGACTTGGGCAGTATGAACTTGAGCTCATTTGGAAGCCTGTCCCCTGAATACTGGCTTTCCCAGTACCAAAACTAGTATACAGAATACCAGAGAAAAAAGAACAGTCGAAGTCTATAAATCACATTAATTACCATCATGGCAAAATATATGCCAAGGTGAAATAGTCCCACTTAATGTCTTGAAGACCAAAATCACCTAACTGAACTAAAGGCCTCCTCAATACCTGGTACTGTAAATCTAGCCAACTATCTGTGACTAATGAGGACACAGACTTTAGAGGAGAACCAGATACTGCAATTTCACTAACCTGGTATAATTCTCAAATGTATTCTAAATGTTCATTTTTATATTCACAGATAAGTGTAGCTGTCACCCCTCATCAATGATTCTTCATTATCCAGTGAGTAGAGCCCTTTTGAGAACTCCAAACGTCAGCAATTGACAAGGAGGACAACTGACCATGTGGTGACCACCTCCAGAAACAAAATAATCACTTACACCTAAAGCTTAGGGGACACCTTTGAAGAGGAATAGGAACATTAAGAGCCTGAGGACCAAGGCATATGAGTGAGGGGGCATATGAGTGAGATGTGTCTTTTATACATGGAGTGCCACCCATGACCTCTTAAACATGCTTGTGTAAACAATACTTGTGAAATGATGGCATGAGTGAACATGTCAACGTGAAAAGGGGGATCTTACTGGGGCTCATCCCTAGATGAACTTACACAGACAATCAATTGCCTCTGAGAAAGGAAGAATCTATTTAATCCAGGGACATGTAACTTGATATAATCTCAAGTTCTCAGCCCTAAACTCATGTACCAATGAACAACACTAAATGACTCAGCAAGTTGTGTGTGTGTGTCTTTCTGTGTGTGAGCATGTATGTATGTGTGTGTATGTGTTATGCACATGTGGGTGTATGTGTACATGCACATGTGTGTGTGTTCACATGTGTGAATTGAAATGATTAAGAAGAGGTCATGAAGTTGAGAAGGAATGAGGAAAGACAAGGAATGAGTTGGAAGAAGGAGGAGGGGGTGGAAATGATGTCACTACATGCTTATGCATGAAATTCTCAAAACAAATAAAATAGATTTCTAACAAAGACGGGACTCTAGAATGAGATTGGCTAGTTCAAAATTCTACTTTTATTTATCATCATTGATTTTGGAGAAGTTAATTGTGTCTAATTGTGCTCTTCAGCATCTCAGACATAAGTAGAGGAAATATCTTGTACCTGTATGAATTCAGCACCTGTCAATAACACATCTTTGGCTAGTGGGGAAATAGGAGGTGGAATAGAGAGGATTCAGGGATAATGCCTTGTGCAGTAGATTTGGACAAAGATGTGACAAGATAGATGCACATGGAACCTGAGCACAAGGAACCAGCCATGTGGCAGAATGTAGGCTCAAATAATTGAGTATTTTAAGTTATGATCTAGCCAAAGCCTAGTTATATAGCAAAGGTATTTATAGATTTTTATTAGTCTGAGTCTCTTTTTGGGGAGCATGGGGCTGGGAAGAAGAATCACCTAATTCAACAGAAAAATCAAATGAAAATGCTGCAAAAGCTGGCTATTTTTAGAATTAGAAAGGGATCTCCAGAGATATAGATGCAAACTTTTGAAGGTCATGAATAAAGTTATGAACAGGAAAAATCCTAAGGGAATTTTAATATTTCCCAAGTCATCATTTAAATATGTACATAGTACTTTTCATTTTTTTATACATAATTGTACTTTTGAAACTTCCATATCTTAGGAGAGTCTAGTAGCTACTTTTTTGTATCATCTTGTCACACCTGTGGAGAAGAAACATCAAATCAGAAATTGCCTCCAACAGATTAGCCTGTGAGCACATATGTGAAACATTTTATTGGTTGCTGATTGATGTAGGAGGGCCCTGTCCACTGTGGGCATCACCATCCTTAGGCAGGTATAAGAAAGGTGACACAAGCTTAGGAGAAAGCCAGTGAGCAACATTCCTCCATGGTTTCTGCTTCCTTTCCTACTTCAAGGTTTCTGCCTTGAGCTCTTGCATTGGCTTTCTTCAATGATGAGATATTACCTGTAATCCAAGCAACACTTTCCTGCCCGAAGTTGATTTTGTTCATTGTTTCATCACAATATTAGAGAAGCAAACTAAAGCAGTAGTTATCATATTTGAGTAAAATAAACTAAGTAATAGCAGATTTGTTATGTATATGAATTTAGATACATTCCAAGGTCTTATGACTTGAAATAAATTTCAGAGATACTCATAAAATTTACATTACTACTTGTGCTTGAATATGTCTAATGAAAATAATCATGACTCAAAACAACAGTTTTGTCTGGAAAACCATGACAAAAGTACATACTGGGCAGAATTATGATTATTAGTATATATTGTGGATGTATAGCTTTTACTAATACATTTTGATTTTACTTTTCTTTCAACAGATATAAAATCAGGATTCAAGATATCATAAGTAGATGAAAGTGGGAAAAATGTAGCCTCATTACTGTGGAAGAAAAGAGATTGATTCCATGACAGCTTTTTGCTTTTTGTTAAATAAAGTTGCTTAAACTTTACTGTATATTATGCAGAGTATATGTGTTCTTCCTGGGCAAATTTACTAATAATTTAAGCAAGGCAACTGGTAAAAAGATAAACTGTAGAGGTCCTGATGAAGAGTTAATTTGGATCTTCAATATAGAGAATTTACCAGCATAGCTAGAAATTTAAGAATAAACTAGAAATTAAATCTTATATAATTGTATGGACTTATTTCTAAGTCTTAGATGGCCACTGAGTCTTGTTTTATTAAAGCAGAAGAGTTTAGGAGACTAGTTCTGTACATGTACAGAAACCATAGTAGAAATTTATGAATAATAAATATGCACTTAAAATGCTTCAAAGGGTTATCTTAATATGACATGGATATTTGCATCTGTTATGACTATCAGAACAGGAAAAGAGGGATTTTTTATTAAAATTTAAAATTAGAAAAACTCAACTCAATCAGTAGCAGTGTTCATGAGATGTGAATGAGCTAATTTACTGAGAGTGTGTTAATATGGGAGAAATTTATCTTAATGACTATAAAGTTGTACTGAATATTCATAAAATATTGATAAAAGTTGCTTTCTTTTTAGTTACAAACTTGAATACTTTAAGATGTAGGAAATGTAGTTTTAAAAAACATTTTCTTACTTTCAAAAATTTTAGCATTCCTCATGTATATTGAAAAGTATGGAAGACACTACCACATTTAAAGGCAAAATGATATTTGATGAAAAGAAAATCTCACAGCAAAAAGGATAAAAAGAAGACATAGGATAGAGAAAAATAATAATATTATTCCTAATGATATTCTTCTCTACTCATAGATTGGTGCCTAGCCCATTGTCTTCAGAGATCTGGGCTGGCAGCTTATGGGAGCAGATCCAGAGACCCACAGCCAAGCATTAAGCAGTGAAAGAGCCTAAATTGAAGATCTCCATAGGCTCTTTATCCTTGGAGCTTGGAGAACCCTGTGGAAGAGGAGGAGGAAGCACCAGGAGAACATGGCCCACAGAGTCAATGAAGCAGGCCTTCTAGAGTCTCACAGAGACTGAAGAGACAATCATGTAGCCTGCATGGGTCTGTTGTAGCTTCATTGCATACACGTTATGGTTGTTTAGCTTGGTGTTATGGGATCCATAACAGAGAGTGTAGGTTGTAGCCAGGTTTCTGACTATTTAGCCTTCTCCTGGGACATTTTCCTTCCTACTGGCTTGCCCTGTCCAGCCTTGATATGAGGGTTCATGCCTCTTATTTGATTTTGTTATGCCCTATTTGACTGGTGTCCCTGGAGGCTTACTCTTTTCTGAAGGGAAAAGAAGGAGGAGTGGACCTGGGGGAGGGAGAGCTAGCAGAAGTGGAGGGAGGGGAAATTGTGGTCAGGATATGTGAAAAGAAACAAACCAAAAAGAAAATAAAATTTAAAAGTATATAAGTTCTCATCCAAAACAAACAAACGAACAAACAAACAAAACAAAACATCAACCACAAAAAACAGTAACAAACAAACAAAACCCAGGAAAGGTATATTTTCACTTCAACAAGGGCAAATATAGGAAGTGACACAAGGAGATGTCTACCTAGACTAGATGATTAGTGGTTTTTAATAAGGAAGAAAAGAGGGAAAGTATATTGCTTGCATGAGTCAAGAATCTTAAAAATATTTACAGGACTAAAACTTCCCTTTCTCTTCTCTGGCTTCAAATCAGTTCAAATCTGCCTTCCTTGCTTCATGCCATGTTCAGAATGTGCCAGAACTCAATTCAAGTCAGCCTGAAATTCCCCTTGGCATTGTGCACTTTCCACTGACTTCATTGTTCTTCCTGGTGGCCAGACCTGTGAAGCTTATCTCACAGTAGCTATGGCCAGAGTGTCTGAGTTACACCATGTTGCCTGTTGTGTAAGATGGAAAGAAAAATATACTAAAACTCATAACTTTTAGAAAGTATCAAAATTTCTGAAAATTAAATCACTAAATACCACTATATAATTATGATTACATATACACAAATTACCAGATGAAGAAAGTATACTTAAGTAGAAAGTACCTCTGTGATTACTTTTAAGATTGATTTACATTGGCAAGATAAGGAAGTGCTCAGGAATCAACTGTGAGATGTAATCCTTAGATAGCCTGGCCAATATTGCTTATCAGCTCAAACTTTTGCAAATGATTGTTTAAGCTGAATTCTGAATTCTTGTTTCCTTTGCTGGAATCTGAAATTTTATACATGCAAGGAAGAGGAAGAATATGTCTCTGTGACAAACCCCACCATGAATCAGGGAGTCTAAGTCTCCTGGAAATTTCAGAGTTGCTGTTGCAGGAATTAGGCTCATCTTCTTTGTCTCTGGTGGGACAAGACTGTTAGAAGCTTGCATGTCTTCCATGTGGAACATCACTATCTGCACCTTTGTTTTTACTGATATTGCTTTGCAACATTTTAAAACAATGAATCTTTGGCATAAGAGTGTGTACAAATCTATGGTGTCTGTGAATGAACATCTTGTTAAAATGAATTGAATGGGGCCAGAGAGTTGGAAAGTATGCAAGTGTTTTCTGTACAAACATAACAAAATGAGTTCACATCCTCAACACTCAAGTAAAAGCTCAACTCTCAAGTACATGACTGTAACTCCAGTATAGGGAAAGGGATAGCTAGGAGTATCTTGAAGATCCACCAGTAGCAAGCCAGTCTAACTGAAACAATGAGTTTCAGGCTCCATCAGAGACTTTGTCTCATAAAATAAGGTGCTAGAGTGGTAGAAGAAGTCTCTGGATATCAACCTCTATCATTACAAGGAAAAAATAATTGTTTCAATTAAAAGTAATTTAAAGCTTATGGACTCAGGAGGAGAACCTACTATTATTACATTCCTGAAAAAAAAAGAAGAAGTATAATTTCTAATTTCTGGGACTGGGTTTTACAATTCTACCTATTGATTGGTTGTAGTTTTCCCAAGTCCTGATGCATACGTCTATAAATCACTGCTACACCTAAGGCTCAGCACCATTGATCAACAGGGGGCAGGGAGATTGTACGAGCAAGAGGACAGGGAGTATGATGAGATTCTGTTTCTTGGTGATATCTGAAGATGCATGCCATAAAGCTTCAACAACATGAGTGCCCAAACATGAGTGAAACGAGGACACCAACAAACATACCAACCTGAAGGAGGATATGTCCATGAGGCCTCAGCCCTTCACAAAGCACTAAGCTGGGAATGGGAGAGGGGGTCTCTCCCCAGAGAAGATCATATCAATTGGTTTTCTGCTGCCAAATATTTGTTTAGCCATGAAAACATAAATACAAGTAACAGTATATGCACTCACAGGTTATTTAGGGATATATATATATGTGTGTGTATGTGTGTGTGTGAGAGAGAGGGGGGGGACTTAGAATACAGTCATTTGTCTAAAAACTAGCTTATCATCCATTTTGTCTATGGATATTTGAAAGAAGATGTATACACATGCAATAGCAATTAAAAATAGAGGCCATACACTGGAAGAGAAGATGTAGGGGCATATAGAATGGTGTTGGGAAAACAGAGGGAAAGGAGAAACATTGTATTTAAAATACAATCTCAAAAATAACAAAATAATACTGGATTCCAAATATGTATCCTGACACCTACAGATAAATGTAGTTGTCACACCTCATTTGAAGAAAAGGGAGACTAACATAGCAGTACGTAACTGGCCAAAATGTAGAGAACCACTGTGAGCTACCTAGCTTCAGTTAGTAAATCTATAACACAATGTCTCTATATAAGGCTCATGATATCTTAGAAGAGGGGCTGAAATATTGTGAGAGGACCAGGACATCTTTTGGAAGATAGCTTCTTCTACACTGAGAAGCTATAACCATGAAATATGAACAAAATGGCCGCATAATATGACCCACGCAGTGACAACACCACTTGACATGACAACGTGGGTAGAATATATCTCATAAGGTCTCACTTCTAGATAAGGAACTACAGGAAAGTGAACAAGTAAACAAATAAATAAAATTAAGTTATTAAGTTATTAAAAAAAGAACTACCAGCAACCAATGCCTACTGGAAGGGGGAGAGTCAGTCTTCTCTAGGAATGAGCCTCCTGATAGCTTATAAATTCATAAATACATACAATGCATATCATTTATCAAGTTATGACCACTTGGAAAAGTAGTTATTCCTAAACATGCATTAAAACATGCATTAAATGCTAAATGAAGTCATCAATTTATAAGTATGTGTATGTATATATATGACACATACCATATATACATCATATATATGTACATATGTACATATGTACATATATATGATGTGTGTGTGCAAAATAAGAAATCATAAATTTCAGAGGGAGTGGTCACAAGAACAGTTGAAGGGGTAGAGAAAAGTAAAAATGGTGCAAATATAATACTCATGCATAAAAGCTTCAAAAAGTTAAAAATTTAAGAAATTAATTAATTACTATACATCCTGATCTCAGCTTCCCCTCTGTCCTCTCCTACCAGTTCTGCCCTCCTACCCTCCCACCTTCCCTTCCTCTCTTTCTCTTCAGAAAAGTGGAGGTCTCCTATGCATATCGACCCACCATGGCATATCAAATTGCAGTATGACTAGGCACATCTCCTTTTGAGGCTAGACAGGGCAGCCCAGTTAGGGGAAAGGGAACCAAAAGAAGTCAACAGAGTCAGAGAGAACTGCTTCTCGTAGGAGTCCCACATCATGATTGACATGTACAACTGTTACAAACATGCAGAGGGCCTAGGCCTGTCCCATGCATGCTCTCTGGCTGTTCAGTCTCTTTAATAGGTTTTCTTGTAGTGTCTTTGGCCTTTCTGCCTCTCATTCTTCCACAGGATTCCCCAAGCTCCTCCAAAGGTCGGCTTTACATCTGTTTCCATCAGTTGCTGGGCGAAGACATTCAGATGAGAATGATGCTAGCCACCTGTCTGCATGTATATGAATGAATATCATTGATTGTGTCAGGGGTGTGCTTTCATAGTCTGGGTCTAAGACTGGGTCAGTCTTGGTTAGCCTTCCCTCAATTTCTGCTCCATCTTTACCCCTGCACCTCTTGTAGGCAGGACAAATTGTGGGTTTAAAGTTTTGTGGCTGGACTGGTGTCCCAATCCCTCCATTTAAGCTACACAATGAAACTTGCGTGAAAATGTACATTTTGCATATTTAAAATTGAGGAGTGAATTGAATGTTAACCTTTTAGAAGAGAAGCTAGACAGTTGACCACCTATATCTATACTCAGGGTTAGGACTGAAGGGTACAGATAGGATTTGTTAGATAGGATTTGTTAGTGGGGAAATTTTCATCTCTCTGGCATGTAAATTTACTGGGGAATTTGCAGGTATCCTGTACCTGGGGTTCAAGATAAGACCCTTCCTGTGTTTGCTACATCCTCATGTCATCTACCATCTAAAGGTAATGTCATCCAAGGGTAAGGGTAATCTTGCATTTTACAACATTACTTGAATCGGGTGTTAAGTCTATTCTCATATCATGTCCCATGAATTTGTAATACACAATATTTAATTAATCATCAGTGAAAAACACCAGTATTTTAGTTGAAAATACCCGCTTGGAAACTCCAGAGCACAATTTGTGTGTGAGACTTAGAATACAGTCATTTGTCTAAAAACTAGCTTATCATCCATTTAGTCTATGGATATTTGAAAGAAGATATAAAAATTCAAAGTTATGGCTATATATTAGACAGAGAAAATAGATCTAAAGAGGATGACAGGTTTGGATATAAATGTCAAAACCTGGTGGTGTCCTTCCTGGTGATGCCTGTAAGATGTGAGGTCAAAACACCATATTTTTAGTTTCATGAACTTCTGTTATCCCAAGATAAAACACAGTAAGATATATCACTTAAAAATAATTTACTTTATGAGACCACATGAATTTTAAGCACCTTGATGCATACATATATTATTACTCACATTTGTAAACTAATTAAAAATTTAAACATATACAGGTTCCATAATTTATTACTTGTAACTTATGGGGCATAAGTTTACACATTTTTTTTAACCCAGGTGAAAACTGCAGATTCCCAGGAATTTGCAGTTCAGTGGATTTAATGGTTCATAGAGGAAGTGATGTGTAAAATAACCAAAAGACACCAATTTGGAGCTTACAGAAAACCATGTAATCTATAATACACAGATATCATGCTTTCCATTCAGTTTCCTAATTCTGTCGGGAGGCATGCTGGCATCTGTCTGACACCACCACTGGCCTCATCTTTGAGGCACTGAAATGGCTAGAACTAATGAATCAAATTCTGCCTAGGCTATGCTCAACTCTATTTAATAATCATGCACTGAGAAATGATTATGCAATATAATGATTATGGAAATTGAGCAACTTCAATAACAAGACAGCTGATGGATGATTTTGGTGACAGCATCTTTATATTTCTGTCTATTTTGTTACTACCTGTAGACAGGCACAAATTCTCATCAGCTTTTATTTTTATTTTATTTTTTTAACTGCAAGAATGACTCTTGAAATATACTTTAGCATTTGGTCAGAAACTTATAATGAAGCCAGTATGTGTAGGTGGACAGAATTTCTCTTGGATACTCAGAATGGGAATCAGATGGTATTGTCTTCATCACCCTCTAAAAGTAGCAGTCCCAGAGACATTTCATGAATTGTCAAGTTTATAGCTCTACAGAAACTAAAACAATATAATTTCTTTCAAGAGTGGCAGATTATAGATATCAGTTCAGCAGAGCAGGAACTGTGTTAGGACTTCTTTATGTGACATCAGTGATTATGAGTGCATGCACTTTTTTTGGTAAGGAATGATAAGTTTGTTTCTGTCCAAACAGGGTTGTAGATAAAATAGCAACCCTTTAAACACCAGAAATCGGGGTTATGATGTGTAAAAAAAAAATCTATGCATATTCTTTAATCAGATATAGTGACACATTGAAAAATCCACAAAGGCACCAAAATAAAACTTGTCAGAAATAAAGACCAAGTAAAGATACTTTTGAATAAATTGTAGTTATAGTAACAAAAGTTGAATGTTTGAAAATGCAAAAATATCAAAGAGGAATTCTCCAAGATCCAAGAAAAAAACCAAGAAAACTAATTTGGAGGAAGAATGAAAAAAACTTCAGAAACACCAAACAATTAGGTGTATGTGTGGTTTCCTATTCCATTTCTGTAAGAATCACAATTCTGCTCAAAGTAACATGAACAATATCATGGCTTGTTTGCAATGGGTATACAAATAAAGACACAATTATGTCAACATGGGAAGTACAATTCAAAGTAGCAAGAGAAAAAAGACATAAACATTAACAAAAGTTTTAGCTTTTATGTGAAGTAATACAGCATCTTTAGAAAAATAAACGTGTTTATTGAGATTGCGGTATGCTGATTTCAAGAATGATGTGTTTGAGTTTGTTCTTTTTTCCCCTAATATAATATTTTTATTAGTTATTTGGGAATTTGATACAATGCACCCCATCACATTCTTTTTCCATTCCTCTTAGGTCCAACCTCCCATTCTTGTGTCCCCTGCCTCAAAAAAAAACCAAAACCCACCATGTCCAATGTGTATTGCCCATATTCTCATTGGAGTATGGTCAAATTCCCAGTAGCCAGCCCCTTAAGGAAAACCATGTTGCTCACCTCTACCCCACCGCCTAACAGAGGCCATCAACTTTGAAGAGATGCACTTCAGCATCATTATCAGACTTCTAAAGAACTCTCTTCAGGAATTTTTTTGTATTTTTTCTTATTTTATTTTATTTTTCTTTTGTCTTTTGGAGGGGAACCTGGGAAAGGAGATATTGTAAATAAAGAAAACATCTATTTTTTTTTTTAAAAAAAACAGAACTCTCTTCAAGTAGCTTCCTGTGTTTCTTTGTGAGAGTGTGGAATGGGGGTGGGGGCAGTGCTTGTCTGAGAAACCTTCAATGTCGTTCATTCTCAGGTATGAGTCTGCAGTCATCGATACCACTGTAAAGGACGCCTCTTGCCCATCTCCAGCAAGCCTCCTATCCTTTTATTGACCGCTCTGTTTTAGGCAATCATTTATCTGCTTCTATATGTTTACCTATTCTCACCTATTCTGTTGCACTTACTTTTTAAGGGCTTGGAAAGTTAAAGACATATATTATAATCCTTTGAATTAGCACTCTAAGGTAAAGTGTTCAAGGTAAAAATTATTTATTTTCCAGGGAAAATGAGATAATGCTGGAAAAGGTCAATTTGTGAATATCAATCATAAATTTATACATACTAATTGATTTGTACTTTGGTAACAACGCTTTCAAAAACTCCAGTGGTAAAACTGATGGGATTAAAGGAGGAAATAAACGAGGCATTAAAAATAAATTGACATAATATTAGCAAATTGAATCCAACAGTGTGTAAGAAAATTTAATTCATCACAACCAAGTAAAGAGATTCTTCTCACAGGATGGGAGTTTGATTTAGTATTAGACACACAGTCGACATAACATGAGGAGTGAATAAAGAAATAATTTCCACAAATGTATAATAGCATTTGAAAGACTAACTGATATGTAATTGTAATCATCAGGCTGCCAGTAAGTCAGGAAAAGAAGGCTCCTTCAGCCTGAATAATATTTACCCAGACTGAATACCTGGGGATTCCAGGAAGAAAGAGGAAAGAAAAATAGTCTCCACTGCTCTCACATATGCTTAGCCACCAGCCACTCACTAAGCAGAATGCATACTGAAGGTTCTCATCCTTGAGAAAAAGCCAGAGACATGGTTGTTCTTTAGAACTGAATGCAAACAGAAGTGAAAGGGTAAAAATAACCCCATTCCTGTCAACCTACCTTCCTTCCTTCCTTCCTTCATTCCTTCCTTCCTTCCTTCCTTCTTTCCTTCCTTCCTTCCTTCTTTCCTTCCTTCCTTCCTTCCCTTTCCTTCCTCCCTTCCTTTCCTTCCTTCCTTCCTTCCTTCTTTCCTTCCTTCCTTCTTTCCTTCCTTCCTTCCTTCCTTCCTT
>NW_022196914.1:25565146-25591093 GCF_008632895.1 Mastomys coucha | reverse complement strand
TTCCCTCCTTCTTTCTTTCCTCCCCTCATCAAGTGGTGCTGTACCAGGAGGACTCAGTTTCTCTGGGCTCATATTTTGCTCTGGATGGAAAGAAACAAAGAGACTTTCTTCCAGCAGCATAACACTAGCATTCTAGTAAGCCACACTCTCTAATGTCAGGTAAATATAGGCTAGTGGATGTACATTTTGTACTGAACATGTCCCAAGCTTATTACAAAAATCAATGAAGTCCTGTTAGTCTTAACAACATATGTAAACCTGGTCCAAACTATATTATGTGAAAGAAGGCAAGCATAGACAAAATAACAACTATTGAACTTACTTGTATGTGAAATATAAAATAACTACAGCTATAGATTACTTTGGGGTGGAGAAGATAGATGGAGGGAATTGTGGAGAGGCTGGTCAATGGGAAAGGTTTAGAGTTTGTATATAGCTTCCCATCTATTTCACAGTAGAATAAGCACAGTTAACAACAATGTATCATATTTCAAACTGATACCCTTTGGAGTGTTAAGTGGGACTCTATTAATAATGTGTGATCCTTAAGATTTATTGGTATGCAAAATCATATTACCTCTAGACAACATTCCATTATGGATTTTGAGTCTTTAGGCAGAATGCCTGAAATAACATTTCTAGATGAGTAATTGTTAGGAGCAAGTTACAAATCTCAATTTATCCACATTTATATAATGTAAACTTAGAAAAAATACATGCTCAATTCTTAGCTTTGTGAAGATTGGACAGGATGATACATAAAAACTCCCATGACAGCCAATTTCATGATCATTAGCTGTGGTTGCCTAAATAGAAATTATCTTTTTAGTTATAAGAAATAAGTATCCTGGGGAATATTTTTTTCTAGGAAAGTAGAAATACATACTATAATCTTATAAGCTTATCTCTTCTTCTGGTGTTTATGATCCCCTTATTCTTTACATGGAAACTCCATGATGCCTTTACAGTCTGATTATATTCATGCTATATTGACTAGATACCACTTGAATAAAACTATCTCATAAATATATTTTTGTTTGCTTTAATATTTATATGCAAGTTGTGAAAAAACAGGATACAGAGAACTAATTCTATTTATTATTCTATAACTCAATAGGTTAATCATTACCATCATTGAGTATGTGCTCAATGTTTACCATCACTTTAGGTATCTAGGATACTTTTCATTGCAAAAATCATGGTTATTCTATAATAATTATACCTGTCTCTCTTTCTCCTTGTCTTAGATTCTTCCGTTCAGTCAAATTGCACTATAGGGAAAAGACATAGTATAATGTGAACTGATCACAATATCACTTGTGGGACTGAATGGTCTTGATCTCTTGTCCACGTCTATAACTAAAGTTCTCTGAAGAAGTTATGGAAATCTTGTATGAGTGTTGAGTAAATGGTAGATCTATCTTATATGACTTACTTTTCAGTGAACAATTTGTTATTTTAACTTCCCTTTTGTCAATTTTTTAAATAATAGGATATATGATGATTTTGAGAATTTTAAAATAATATGGAAATTACAGTAATGTACATACATAATGTGGATGTGTGTAGTAAATATTGAATTCTTAATATCTTTTCTTTGTAGTATCTTAACCTTTCAACAATACAGTCCAAATCTTTTTTATCAATCATGCGAACACACAGCTAACTCTAATTATCCAAGATAATAATGAGATGTGTGAGAACAAATTGGAATCCACGATGAATTCCCTTGGCACATATTGTCCAGTAGATTAAACTTCTCTACCTCCTAACCTTTAACAGAGGCCTTTTGGGGAAGGAGAGTATGTCTGCATCTCTAGGTTCCACAATCCTGGAGGAATTAAAAAGTGTGAAATATCCAAATGGCAACTAGGAGGAGGAGGTAACAACAAAGGGCATTCCTGATCCACAGAAAATCCCTAAATAATTAAAGACGCAATTGAATGAAAAACTCAAGTTCTAAGCTTGTTTGCAAATGTATTGCAGTCCCAACTGCTTGCTGTGGAGCACAAGATTCTATCCTTCAGTGTTCTTATGCATTTTGTACTTTTCCAACCTGTTAATTTGCATGTACTTTGGAGAGTGAATATTAATACTTTCATTTTTAATAGCATATACAATTTTTACGTGATATGTAAAATTAAACAAAATGTTAAATTGATGAATGGATATTGTATATTAAGTGACTATCATTTCATTTCATAAACAAGGAAATATTTGATGTGCATGAATTGACATTTTGTGTTAGCAGGTGATAAGATTCCATTCAAATCTTTTACTAGTTCTCCAAACAGGAAATATTGAGTGTTCCAGGTGCCAATAGAGCTATCGTATTGTTCCCCAAGGACTGGGAGCCAAGAGCATGTGAGTTTCAGGAAGCAAAGACTTTGGCTCTTTAGTATTTTCTCAGCAAAACTTGATTAACATCTTGTATGAAAGAAATGAGTTCACCTACTATGATGAAAATATATAAATGTAATTTAAAATACAGTATAATAAGATACATTATGGAGGAAGAAATGCCTCATTCTATCTTTAAAGAAAGCCAGAAAAAACAAAAACCTACAAAGTATGATGCATTAAGAAGGGAATAATAAAATTTGAAAGAGCAAGTGTTGAATATTTATTTTAAAACATTGCACATATATGTGAATTTATTGAATTAATAAATATGACAACAGACTCCCTTTCTCCAATTTAGAGTTTCTTTTCTGTCTGGTCATGCCACAGCTGCTTGCTCCAAGCCCCTCTCTCTCCCTTTAGGATTCATGAGATTTCAGATTCCTCCTACCAGGACATTCCAGCTTGCCCATAAGACATGCAGACAACAGAGATGCACCTTCAGTCAGCACATGTGAAGCAGGCACCCAGGGCACTCCTTTCTTCTGGTCCTATCACAACATTTCCAGCTACTGACTGCAGCTATCCTAGCAAGCCTTTAGATTTAGTGCCAGTCCATACTGTAAGGATAAACTTGTCCCAAGTTCCTTGACAGAATTATGGGATGCATCACTTAGTTGACAAACAGGAGACCTCAAAAAGAGGCTATTGCACCAAATGCCAAAGAGAGAAAATCAACATCTCAACCATTAAGTGAATTAGCCTTTTCCTGAACATTATAAATGCCCCACCCCTGAAAGAAGAAAATTGACTTGAACAAAAAAAGGATGAAATAAAAAATCAACTTCAGATTTACAAATTTCTACATAGAAAACAACAGCAATAACAACAAAAACCCATGATGGGAAAAAAACAAACAAATAAATAAACATAAAACAACTAACATGTCTCCTCCAAAAAATAAAAATCCTATAGTTATGGACCTTATTAAAAATGACCTGGAAGAATTAGGCATATAATTATAACTATGATCACTGAACTCAAATAAGGCAAAGACAAAGAGATGATTGGCATAAGGAAGTTGATACTAGACATGAAAATATATATATATATTTTTTTTTTGGCAGAGCAAGAACACACCTATTAGATTTTAGAAGAAAAAGTGCAGAGCAGGCAATGTGTAAACCTCAGCGGTTGCTCAAAAGAGGAGAACGAAAGACATAAAGGGGTAAATTCAACTGAACAGTGCAGGAAATGAAGAACTCAGAAAGTCAATTTAAAACTTCAGCAGAAAACCTGCTTCACTATCAGAGCAGATCATGTCAAAAGCAGAGAATCATGGGTAAGAACAAAGTAGAGGGCTTGGGTCACTAAGACAAGTTCAATGAGAAGTTCAAATTGAATTTAAATTTCACATGAGAGAATTTCAGGGCATCATGAAAAGACACCTTGAATTACGGGCACAGAAGAAGGACACCACAGTGGAGACATCTCATTACTTTCCTTAATGTGTTTTTCTGTTTTATGCCTTTTATGATGGAGTTCTAATGGTAACTTATGTGATTATATAATCTAAAAATAAGGATGTTTGAATTATTCTCTCCAATTTCCTTCCCCTTTATCCTTTTTATTTGTCTTACTGCTCCGACTACACACTAAGGCAACAAAGAACCCAGTTTAAAAATGGACGAAGAACTAAAGGAGATTTATCAAGAAGAATAAACAAATGGCTGGATAACATTTTTTAAAAGTGTTCAGTGTCTTCATCCAGCAGAGAAATGCAAATGAACAACACTTTGAAATTTCATCTTAACCCACGCAGAATGTCTAAGATAAAAACCACAAACGAGGACAAATACAGGCAGGGATGTAGGGAAGGCAAAGCGAGCATTTATTAACTGCTATTGTGCATGCAAACTGCTTGCTATAGCCACTGTGGAAATCAAAGGGAGGTTTGCAAAACATCTATCTATCTATCTATCTATCTATCTATCTATCTATCTATCTATCTATCTATCTATCTATCTATCTCACATGATCCAGTTATATCACTCTTTGGCAAGTACCCATAGGATTCTATTTTATACTATAGAGATGCTTGCTTATCCATGTTCATTGCTGCTCTATTCACAATAATCAGTAATTAAAACAAACTATAGATATCCACCAACTAATGGCTAGGTAATGAAAATGTGGTACTTATATAAAATGCATTATTATTTAGCTGTAATAAAAAGCAAAATTGTGTAATTTTCAAGGAAATGCATGTCAGTAAAAACAATTATGCTGAGTGATCTAGAAATACAAACTTTGCAAGTCTGACACTCTTATGTGTGGTATTAACTTTCAATTTTCAGAGATGTGTGTTTCATTTGGAATACTCATAGGTGTGAGGAGATTGGTAAGAGGCATAGTGGGTGGTACTTGAGAAATGAAAGCTGGAACAAAGTTGTATAAAAAGCTTAAAGGGGCTGGTAGAACAAGAAGGGTTAAACTGAGTGGGAAATGGGGGCAGATAGCAGAGAGAATACATGGAAGGATAAATAACAGTATAAGGCCTTTTGAAGAAGAAATGTAGAATACACACACATATGTATACATATATAAGACTTAACATGGAGCTACCCTATAAGGGGGTAGTACTCCAGTAAACACTATAGTCTCACAAAGAACAATCCCAGTAAATAATGTGTTGCTTCTTCTGGGGTTTCTGGAGGGTCAGGTACCATAGATTTCAATCATTGCAGACAATACTCTTGGTTACCATCCAGGACTTGAGGATAAGTCCCTGTTGCTAAAGACACCACATGCCTGAATCACAAAACAAGAATTACCCAGAAGCTTAATTTTCCTGGCCGGCTTTTATAGTGCTGGAGGTGTTATGTGTGCTATAGAAGAGGAAAAATAATTATCAGATTTGAACCTGGCAATGAGACCATTTTTTTTTTTGCAGTGAAAACCCTTCAATAATGTATAACCTGATAAAAAGGCCTACTGTACCCATCCAATAGTGGCAGGAATATCGTGGGAGTAACCAGACACTTTCTGTTTGGGCTAAAGTTTCAATTCTCAAGATGAATTCAACACCAGGGGTGCCATTATAGCTCCAAGAACATAGAGCTAGACAGATCCTATATACCCTCGAGTAGAACCTACTACAAGTATGCTGCTAAATGAACACTGTATTAAATCAAGTCCTAATGACTTATTGTTATACCTGTAGATTAATTCATCTCTCACCCTTATCAGAGAAGTTTCTATTTTCGTTATAGATAAGCAAACAGAGATCCAGATCCCATCAAGTCGCAGAGCATAAGAAGAGGGTATGGAATTCTTAGCCTAAAGCAAGACATCTATATCACATCCCCTCCTCCCAAGTCCTGTGATCATTAGAAGAGGGATCAGAAATAGTTTAAGAGCCACAGGACTTGGTGACTGCAAGGAAACCATGTCTTCAGGACACAGTAGGGCAGCTGCACATAGGAAGTCACAGCAATTGTGAAAGTATGAACAAGGTCTATTGCCAAAGCTTGAGGTTACCATCCAGGGCTTAAGAATAAGGCCCTATTGCTAGAAATATCAAATGGCTGAATCACAGAATAAGAACTACCTACAAAGTTAATTTCTCCTGGGCAGATCAAGTCTAAATATCCTGAGGGAAGTCAGTCATGGAGTCTCATCCCTAGGAGAGGAGATGTGGCTTATTGATAGATACTGGGAGATGGAGATCCTCTTCCAATTAAGAGTGTTGCCTCTGATAAGTCCAACATGTTTCAGTGGAAGATCATATCCAAAAAATATATCCAGCACAATATACATGTATATATTATATATAAATAATATAGATAATATATTTGCATAAATATATCTTATATAAATATAAACTTCTCGGATAAAGGTGAGAGATGCATTAATCTAAAAGTGTGATAATAAGTCATTAGGACTTGATTATATGTGTTCAGCACTATATATATGTATATATACATATATATGCATATATACATATATATATATGTATATGATGTTGGACAGGTAGGAAAGGTGAGCTAGGTATGGACAGACTTAATGTGATGAATATGAATAGGTGAATATGATGGCAGAACTTAATATGGAATTCTCAGGCAACTTACATATAAAGAAATATTAAATAATCTGCATGGTGATCTTCCATTAATTACAAAAATAATATGACAATTTTAAGAATATAAGGGGAAAAGTGGAGAATTGTTTTGTTAGTTAAGAGATATAGGTCACATTTTAGATTTTTATTTTTCTTTGTTTTTGAATCTTTCATCTCTCTATCATCTCTATCTATCTGTCTATCTATCGATCTATCTATCTAATCTATCTATCTATCTATCTATCTATCTATCTATCTATCTATCTATCTATCTATCTATCTAATGCCTGTGCTTGCTTTCTATTTTGACCCTCTGCCTCTACAATATACACCTACACGAATTTCTTCATGTCTTGCTTTGTTTTTGAGTTTTGATACCCCTCTAAGTCCAATTAATGCTGCCTATGTGTGCATGTGTGTGCGTCCAACCAAGGGAGCATTGGAATCGCATCTCTCTCTATTGCAAACAGCTGCTGAGTACAGGGTAGGGCCTGGAGAATTTCTTTTCTCTTTATGTGGAGATATTAGCTGGCTTGGTCATTTGCCGGGCTTTTGCAGGTATCCACAGGTGCTGTGAGTTCATGAGTGCATCAGACACATAACGTCTGTAAGTGTATTTCACAGTCCTTGTCCTCAACTCCTTGCTCTTAGAAATTTTCTCTGTCTCCTCTTCCTAGATGGTTTTGTCATATGTGGTAGACAGCAACAGTTCTGAACATCCACTGTCTCAAACTTTTTGTTTTGTCTTTCTGAATCTAGTTTAGCAATTTTATATCTACAATTCTTTCATTATTGTACTTTATAACATTTTAATACTGGATTGCATGAGCCCCTCCATGATTCTCACCTGGGTATTACATGTAAGTAGAATTGAATTTACTGCTAGGTCTTTGAAAATATGGTTTTATTGCTACTGCTTCGTTGGAGAACATTGCCCCTAATTGTTTGGAAGAAGTCCTTGATGGTAACCATAGAAATAGCTGAATCTCCCCCAAATGTTTTCATTTTTAACTCCAAGTTATAACTCTATGAAGTACTTACTTTTTTTTTTCAGCTTAGACATTGTTACATATTTTTTACTGTTTCATGGTGTAGATTTCTGAACACAGCCTAATTTAGTTTTCCTTTTTCCATTTGTCTACCTTTATTTCTTTTTGATTTTTGCCTTTGTATTCATTATTATTTTATTTAAACATTTGAAGATAAGAGAATATATTGAGATGATTTAGTGTGGTCAAATTTGTAACAATTTTGTGAGGGACACTGGAATACATTTTTCTTATAAATTCAAACCTTATAGAAGCCATTAGAATTGTTTTATAACTCACTTCTTGAGCTTTTACATTTATGTTGTAATTTCTGCTCTCAGAACCTGTGTTTTAAATTTTATTTGTCCACTAAATGAAAGACCAATTTACCTTTTTTGGAAATCCAATGTTAATTGTGTTCCTCTTAAAATAGGCCTTATTTTCCTACACTTTGTGAGCACTGAAGGATTTTCAAAAGTTAAAAATGCCGCACCTGCTAGGATGACACCCCAACACCAACTGCATATAGGGATGTTAAGACAAAAGTGAGCAAAGGCCATTCAAGAGGAGTGATTATTAAGCAGAAAGAATAATTTAAAAACCATTCTTGGTAAGAGGTTCTTTTAGGCAGTGCCTCAAACAAGACCCCCTGTAGTATTCCGGAAGGCCGATCCGATGAAGAAGAAATACAGGGATTGAAAACAAATCTATTCTGATCCTTATTTATCCAGAAAAAAAAAAGAAGAAGAAAATGTATTACAGGACACACCATGCTGCGTGTCACTGAAACGTAGCAGGATTGAAAGTTTAATAATCTCCACTTGTCCTATTCTCCGCGTTCTATGCTATTGAACAGGAATTGGGCTGTCTCTGTCAACTCAATGTATCTATTTTCTCCTTCTCATGAGTCTTCTAAACAGTCAGGTCAGTTCCTTAGCCTACTGTATGGATGGCACCATTCCTGAGATTCAATGGGAGATCTGTGAGCCGAGATCCCCGTCTTCCTTGGCCTTTTTATGCAGATCAAGCATTTGTGTTATCCTTTCCTTTTTAATTTCTTCCATAGTTTTCAGTTTTTAGTCGCCAGACAAAGAATAAAATCATTTATTCTTTTAAAACTCCCTTTTCCTCCCCTCCCTTCTCCTCTGCCCCTCCACTACCACCACTACCACCGGGACCTTATGACCACCAGGCAGGTGTTCTTCCACTGAGCTACACTCCACATCCCAATGTATTGCTCATTATCTCACAGATAATGGTATGTCTTTTCTTTTGTATAGACTTCTAGGTCTGTATCTTTATAATTAGGAAATAGCTACTGGTCATGCGGTTTTATGCTCCAGCTTTTAAAAAAGCAATTAGGAAGATAAATGACATTTTATATAGTGAATAATGTGACAAACCTCAATAAAATAAATGATTTTTTTCTAAATATTTTCAGCACAAATTATTGAAAATTAACAATCCCCAAACCAACAGGACAGCAGGACAGCAGTATAGTTGCTTGAGGTTTCTAACTTTCTGGGTATTCTACATGCAGCTATAGTTAGCAATTGAATTCCCCTGGTGACTTATTCTTGGAGATAGCAGTGAACATAATCAGAAGCTAGATAAACTAGCTCATTAATATGACTTTTTTTTCTAGTGGCAGGTCTCTTGACATGTAACAGTTGTGTAAGAGTATTCCAGGCCCAAATGTACTAGGTTGGGACATCAAGTCCCAAACTGTAGGGATTTTAATGATGTACTTAGTTTGTGTGGACCACAAAGCTCATCTATGGTGTTCCTCTGCTTGGGAAAGGTGAGGGGTCATAAAGATGACAGAGGAGTATGTATATCACAGTTGGATCCTGAACTATTGGTGAATTTATTGCAAACTTATTAACCATCCTCATTTGTGACAAAAAATGTCCTTAATCAGCACCATAAAAATCATCATTCCAAACCCATTAAAGTGCATTTTAACCCAATACTCTAGATTCTAACACACCATAATTATGAAGGCTGAGCACTTTCTATTTTGCTGTGACATCTACACATCATTGTTTTCTAAGTAGTCAAGAAACTTGATCTTTCTCTGTGAATTTTCGAATGTGATGAGCACACACACATACACACACGCATGCACTCACACATGCACACACGCATACTCATACACAAACCCCAGATTGATAAGATACATGCATAAATGTAGGGGTTGAATATTTTTCAGGTAATTAAATGTTAATGGAGAATTCGCAGCTGGCCCTTCAATTCACTGAATGGCTTCTTAAAACTGGAATGCAATGCAATACATTTGTAGGATGCATTGGAACACAGTGGAGTGTAATGCAAATGAAGGATCTAAACCACCATGGTCTGCTGGAAAATATAACTGTTGTCCTGACCCAAGCAGGGGTCGTCTCAATAAACTATGAAGTAGAGGAGATATGAGCTACTTGGAGAAGAGAGCGGGAGACAAAGGCATGAAGGATATAAAGGAGCAGAGGTTGAGTCTTAGGAGACTTTGAAAGACCCCACTCTTACCCTGGGCCTGCCTTTCTAGCCTAGCATATGCTTCACATGGGTTGGGGGGTAATTGTCGTATGCGATGTAATTTTCACATGCACTATTATAAAATAGAATGCAAATAATCAGTCCATCTCAGTCATTAGGTGTAAGAGGAGATAGGTATAGTATGTATAGAATGGCTTCTAAGATTTATCTTTGGTTACTAAAATCGGTGACACTCGAAACTACCAGTAAGAGTATTTCATTGTGGAAACACTAGTGGACTCAAACTCATGTAGGTTGGGTTTGTGTCCCTTGTACAACATTTATGGGGGAGTTTTGGAATATGCAGACAAATGTGATTCATGCCTTCTGGAAACTATCAGAGATGATATGTCGATGATAAATAGGAAGGATCCCAAATGTTGAGGAGCCAGGGGGCCGTGTGAAGAAAGGAGGCCAGTAGTGGAACAAAGAGAAACTCAATACCTTGAGAAGACTAAAAGCTCAGGAGTAATGCTAATTCTTTCTCAGGTAAAACTTAACACATCCACACCTGACTAAAGTCGAATCTCCAGTAGCTGAAAGGAAATAGCGCTGGTAGGCTGGCGTACATACATCCGTAAGTACAACGGATTTTCACAGGATGATCTGACATTTGGAAAGAGTTTGTCTGGCAAACACTGGGAAAGCAGAAGTATTTCTGCAGAGACAGAAGCAAGCACTAGCAGGAAGTTATAGAAAACCCTTTTCCAGTGCTGAATACTTTGATTGTAGGATTTCTTGAATACATAACCAAGAAGAAAATAAAAACTGAGGTAAAAATATATTAATAGAAAAATATCATACAGAAAAATGGGAATTTCAATTTTGATATTGAAATATTAATTAAACAATAAAGCTTTTTGTAACATAAATTCACATGATTAGATTAAGTTTCCTTGATAACTAATTTAGTTATTATTTCATATGAAGGAGTAGAAGACGTGTTTGGTCACTATTTGATGTTTGCTATTTAAATATCTTGGCAGTGGATTAAAAATCTAAATTTCTAAAAATCTAAAAATCTAAAATAAATAATATATTCTTATTTTGTACGATATCACATTTACATTCAAATGAAAATTATGAATTGAGTTTCACTCCTGAGAGACTCATCAGTTTAGCACAGTAAATAATATTCTCAAGACCACTGAAGCATCCCAAAAGCAATTTAGTGTATTTAGACAACTGATGTTTTCAACACAAAATAGCTATTTATGCATTGTTTAGCATTGAAATGCATGTCACTTTCATAAACTTCTTATGCATTATGCTCTAAAATACAATTCTGTCTGAATGTATTTTAGTAAGTGGCTGGCATGTTTATGGACAGAATAATCAGAATTCAGCTGTTACACTACCATTCAGACAGCACTGAATCAAGGGTCTTGATAGCATGAAATTTTAAAACTTTAAAGGCCTTTTTCATCTGGTGATTATTACTGTAGTACTATAACTAAGCTAATGTTATTTTATTACACACTATAGACAGGCAGTCTCTGTGTTTGTGCATTAAACATGGCATGAATCTGGAACAAAGGAAGGCACAACACCCTCATGAAAATGTACAGGTAAACTTCATCACTGAATACTGATTGACAGATATTGACAGACATGCATTCTTATAGTAGTAATATTTAATTTCAGTTAACACCAATAAAGTTGATGTAAAAATTCTTGGACTCTTTGATTAAGCAGCATTACTAGAGGTCTATAAGACAAACTGTTATTTGAAGTCATACATGAATGCAAAAGCATAAAGTCAAAAAGAGTTCACTCTGATAATTTTAAAACAAATATTGGCTAGGTGTTCACAAGATTATAATGTTCTACTGTTCGAATTCACATCAAACCAATGTAACTAATAAAAAATTGTGATGTTTAGTCTTGTCAACTTGACATTGTCTCGAATCATCTAAGAATAGAATCTCAATGAGAAATTGCCTGGATTGTGGGCTGGGTTGTGGGCATGCCTGTGGGAGACTGCCTTCATTATTAGTGTTAATTGATGTGTGATTCAGCCTAACAGGTGGCATCATTTCCTAGTTAAGGAGTCCTGGGCTATAGAAATAGAGAAGGGGCAGAGCGCAAGTAAGCATGCACACCTGTATTCTTCCTCTGATCTGCTCTTTGAATGTCATGGCTGAGATTTCTGATCTGACTTCCATAAAATGTAGACTAAAATTGGGATCTCCCTAAGTTGCTGTCTCCTAGGATATTTTGTTGCAGCCATACAAATTAACCTAGGATAATTTTAACAGTTCTAATGAAAAATGCAAATATTTCAATTAGGAAATAGGAAGTTAGGCCTGATATCATTCATGGCTATTATTTAAACTTATTCTGGGAGACATTAGGTGATAAAAGGATGTCAGGGTAGATATGAGTAGTGAATGCTAAAATGAAATCATGGCTGACAAAAAAAATGAAGAAAATCATAAAAAAATTGAAAAACTATGCAATGTGGTTAAAAGAGCTTCTGTGCAAGCTGAAGACCTGAGTCTGAGTCCTAGGACCAGAGAAAACACACACACATACACACACAGACACACAGACACACACACACATACACATACACACACACATACACACACACACACATGTGCAAGCTGAAGACCTAAGCCTGAGTCCTAGGACCAGAGAAAACACACACATACACACACACAAACACACACACACACACACACACACACACTCACACGTACATACACATGTACATACACACACATACATAGATACACATGTACATACACACATACACATACATAGATACACACACACACATACACACATGCATACACACGTGCACACATATACACACATACACACACAGATACACTCATATACAAATACACATATACACACATATACAGATACACACATACACAGACATACAGATACACACACATATACAGATACACACACATACAATAACACATACACACATGTACACAAATACTGGTGATGAATAAAAATTTCAAAGAAAATTTATAATTTCAATGAGAGCTTCAATCAGAGAAGGGGAGTATACTATACTTTAAATAACTCTTTACAAATTACATCAATGGAATAAAAAAAAGTCTATTCAAGGCTCAATAAAATGTTCAATTAGACAGGGAGAGGGCAGCATTTGAAATGTAATAAATAGAATAATTGATTTAAAAATAATATAAAGGAAAATAATTTTTAAATTAAAATTTTTAAAAATTGTAAAAAAAATACTTAGACTTCAAACTGACTAAAATGGGAATGGTCAGTAATGCATGAATAAGTGAAAGAGAGCTTAGGCTTCCACGTCAGGATTCAAGGTTGGCATAGGAATGGTACAGACAAATGCATGAGTCAGATGGACATGTTAGAACAAATGTCATCTCTATGTTTAATTTGTCAATGGCATTACAGTGTGAAAAAAAATGGGGATCAATACCCATGAAATAGCTGATCTTGAGATAATTTACTATGTTCGTGGCAAAAGTTAAACATGAATTCCATCTCACTTAAACATCCAAAATTTAAATTGAATAGCTACCTAATATTTTATTGGGCAATAAATAATATTTATGTCGAAAAATATTTTTAGAAACATATATTTTGGTTTCCTATGAACTGTGAGGTGACTCTGGGGAACCATGATAGAGTTGAAAAGAAATACTGTCTCATCTGACATTTCTCCAATGTGAACACATTAATTTGGATGAGGAGGTTTGCATCTGAACAACGAGAATCAGAAAAATACTGGGGTTTAGGGAATGGAAAAAAGAAGTCACTTTTTTGTTTCAACTCATATAAGTGCTATCCTTTGTGTTAAGAGAAGGCAGGGATATGCTTGATGGAGGTGAGTGATAGTGTGGGGAAAGGAGGTGTCTCTGACTTCATGAAATTCTTAGGCAAATGGATGGAACTAGAAAATATCATCCTGAGTGAGGTAACCCAATCATAAAAGAACACACATGGTATGTACTCACTGATAAATGGATATTAGCCCAAAAGCTCCAGATATCCAAGATGCAATTCACAGACTTCATGAAGCTCCAGAAGAAGGAAGACCAAAGTGTGGATGCTTCAGTCCATCTTCTAAGAGGGAAGAAAATACTCAGGAAGGAAATACGGAGACAAAGTGTGGAATAGAGACTGAAGGAAAGGCCATTCAGAGACTGCCCTACCTGGGGATCCATCTCATATACAGACACCAAACCCAGACACTATTGTGGATGCCAACAAGTGCTTGCTGACAGGAGCCTAATATAGCTGTCTCCTGAGAGGCTGTACCAGAGCCTGACAAATACAGATGCAGATGCTTGCAGCCAACCATTGGACAGAGCACAGGGTCCCCAATGGGGGACTTAGAGAAAGGACTGAAGGGGTTGAAGGGGTTTGCAACCCCATAGGAAGAACAACAATATCAATTAACCAGACCTGCCAGAACTCCCAGAGACTAAACCACCAACCAAAGAGCACATATGGAGGGCACCCATGGTTCCACCTGCATATGTAGCAGAGGATGGCCTTGTTGGGCATCAATGGGCCCTTGGTCCAGTGAAGCCTTGTTGCCTCAGTGCAGGGGAATGCCAGGGCGGGGAGGGGGAATGGGTGGGTGAGTGGGTGAGCATCCTCATAGATGAAGGGGGAAGAGGGATGGGATATGGGGTTTCTGGGGGTGGGGCACTGGGAAAGGAGATAACATTTGAAATATAAATAAAGAAAATATCCAATAAAGATAAATAAATAAAAAGAAAAAAAGTGACCCCAAATTTACCTATAATATTTCTATTAAGACCTTAAAATATTTTTCTTAAAAATATAATCAAACAAAATTGACCAGCTGTAGTTATGAAATCATTGATAAATATGTAACTATGCTATTTGTTTGTGTGTTTCACAGGATATTCAAACAAAGTATCCTGTGGCTGTTAGAAATGATGGATGGAGTGGAAGCTGCGGGTGAATCTGAGGGCAGAAAGCTGTGCTCTGTCAAAGGGAGGAAATATGCAGCATGGAGACATCAAAAGAAACCATTATACCTGAGCTGACAGAAAAAATGCACCAATGCTGATGGACGAGACACAGGAGAGTGGACTCAGACACATGACAGCACCTTGAGCTTATTTCCTAGGCCATCATATCGTTGACAGGAATGGGGGTAACAGAATTGACTAAAGCTACATGGCCAAAAAACCAGAAATCAAGACAGAAATTAGGTTCCATGTCAGAAAAAGAGGAAATTTAATTGATTAGTTAATTAATTAATTTATTTAAAGCTTATTTTGGTGGAGATGGGTTTGATATATATATTTATTCATATATGCATATAGCATACATGTAAATTATATATGCATAATATACATGTATAAAACTGTTTCAAATTACTTCAATTTTATTTATTTTTTGAGTTAAAGTACAGGTTAATGGGCTTTGTTACGACATTTTCATGTTCTTTCCCCCTCTGACCCCTGTCCTCTCTATTGTCCTCCACAGTTTAAGTTCTTATGATTCACTCATGGCCCCTTTGTTTTCATGATTTGTACCTACATCCACACACATATGGAAGTAATTAATTTTGTTTATAACACTGTACATAATTAAGAAACTGTTTATTGTGATGGTTGAAGCTTACATATGTTTACTCTATATGATGCCATGTGGTTTTCACAGATATAGAATAGTTTGCTTTTTTCTTAGTGTAGATATAGAGTGTATTTCAATCTTTTGTCAGTCTAATTTTGTCTGATTTTTCACTCAGTTCTTAATCCAGCTACGTATAACCAGTTTAATTGGGTGAGTTGTAATTTTCATTTCTCAAGGTCATACTTAGAATAGACATACTAATTAATACTTATTAGCACACTTAGACTTTTAATTTTCTAAGTACATTAAAAAATAACTAATTGAATTCCCTCATGAATTCTGTTATATGGGTGGGCCTTAATTTCTGTAAGACAGAGAAACTCAACTCTAGGCTCATTGTAAAGAGAGTTAGGTAAATATGTCTCACATACAATTGTGAAATTCACTATTATTTCATAAGGAACATAAACAACTGTGAAAACATGTAAAATTCAGCTTGCCTTTATTGTGAATTTACTAACTTCTAGGAAAAATGCATCATTATCGTTCTATGAATAAATTTAGTTCATCTAGTTGCTCTTGCATGTTAGCATTACACACATTTTATTGTAGATTAAATTATTTCAGATTTCACTTTGTAAACTAGAAAATACAGTTGTTTTGAAGCACACAGTGTCATGATGGTGATGTTTTCATGACGGTTGTTGTGGATGCTGATAACACTGAACCACCTTTGATCTCAAATAAGTTTCCTACTATTGTGTTGGATATAGAACATGCTAGACATTTGCTGTGAGTTAAAGGATAACATCTTTAACTCAGATTTCAGTAGAGTGACTCACCATGGCTTGCTTTCAAATTAATATCATGCCTACAGAATTTGATACATTGGTGTACACGATTATTAAAAACATATTATTAACACTAATATTGACATTATTATAAACAAGTTTAAAGCTAGACTGTTTCTACCTTTGAATATATAATCGAAGTATATTTCTGCTCTGTCTGCATTGTTGGGGTCATATTTCATATCATAAGTGTACAGAATTGATTCACCTGAATATTTTGGATGCACTGAGATCACTGAAACCACACACTGAAACCCATTTTCTCTGGACACTTGGCCATGGAAAACCATTGATGATATCTTCTCTTTGAAGGTTGCTAATCCTCTCCCTGAATTTGAATTCAGCGAGTTGTGCTGCCAGTGATTAGAGGAGAAAGACTTTTCCTTTGCTGCCCTCTTGCCTTGCTGTGTCATTGCTTTGCTCATTTCCTTTTTTTTATTCTTGTCTCTTCTACCATTTTTTTCCTTTATAAGTTGCAAGAACCTTTAACCAGGCAGCGTTTAGTTTTGCCTGCGTGGGGTTGTTTCTGCCAGAATTAACCTGGGGCCCTGACTCCTAAGATACTTTTCACCTTGAATTTACATCTGTAAGTCTGAGACTCTTGTTTACATTGAGAAATATTTGATATGACCTTCTCAAGTGGTACTTACAGGAAAAATGAGAAGTTACAGCTCGTTCAGGCAAAGTAACTATTTTATTTTTCAAATTGATTTTTCTATTGGACATTTTCTTTTTTTATTAGATATTTTATTTATTTACATGTCATATGATATCTCCTTTCCCAGTTTCCCCTCAGAAAAAAATAAAAATAAAAATAAAAAAACAAAAACGAAAACAAAACAAAACAAAAAATACCCTGTTCCCTCCCCTCTACCCCTGCTCACCAACCCACCCTCTCCTGCTTCCTGGCCCTGGCATTCCCCTACACTGGGGCATAAAACCTTCATAGGGCCAAGGGCCTCTCCTCTCATTAATGACCGACTTGGGCATCCTCTGCTCTACATATGCTGCTGGAGCCATTAGTGCCACCATGTGTACTCTTTTGATTGGTGGTTTAGTTCCTGGGAGCTCTGAAGGTACTATAACTAGTTCATATTGTTGTTCATCCTAAGGGGCTGCAAACCATTCAGCTCCTTGTGTCCTTTCTCTAGCTCCTTCATTGCAGACCCTGTACTCAGTCCAATGGACGGCTGTGAGCCTCTACTTCTGTATTAGTCAGGTACTGTCAGAGCCTCTCAGGAGACAGCTATATCAAGCTCCTGTCATCCAGCACTGGCGGGCATCCACAATAGTGTCTGGATTTGAAAATTGAATACGGGAAGGATTCCCAAGTGGAACAGTCTCTGGATTGTCCTTCCTTCAGTCTTGCTTCATAGTTAGTCTCTGCAACTCCTTCCATGGGTATTTTGTCCCCTCTTTTGAGAAGGAATGAAGTATCCACACTTTGGTCTTCCTTCTTCTTGAGTTTCTTGTGGTTTGTGGATTGTACTTTGTGTATTCCGATCTTAAGACAATAGAGAGCAAAATAAACCTATTAAAAAATGGAGTACAGAGGTAAACAAAGAATTCTCAACTGACAAATACCAAATGGTTGAGAATCACCTAAAGAAATGTTCAACATCCTTAGTTATCAGAGAAATGCAAATCAAAACAACCCTGAGATTCCACTTCACATCAGTCAGATTGGCTAGGATAAAAAACTCAGGTGACAGCAGATGCTAGAGAGGTTGTGGAGAAAGAGGAACACTCTTTCATTGCTGGAGGAACTACAAGCTGGTACAACCACTCTGGAAATCAGTTTGTTGGTTCCTCCGGATATTGGACATAGTACTACCAGAGGACCCAGCTATACCACTCCTGTGCATATATCCAGAAGATGCTCCAGCACATAATAAGGACACATGCTCCACAATGTTCATAGCAGCCTTATTTATAATAGCCAGAAGCTGGAAAGAACCCAGATGTCCCTCAGCAGAGGAATGGATACAGAAAATGTGGTACATATACCCAATGGAGTGCTACTCAGCTATTAAAAACAATGAATTTACAAAATTCTTAGGGAAATAGGTGGATCTGTAGAATATCATCCTGACTGAGGTAACTCATCACAAAAGAACACACATGGTATGCACTCTCTGATAAGTGGATATTAGTCTATTGGACATTTTCTTTGCTTACATCTCAAATGTTATCCTCTTTCCTAGTCCCCCAGAAATCCCCTATCCTATCCTCTCTCCCCCTGCTTCTATAAGTGTGTTCTCCCAACCACCCACCCACTCCCACCACTTGCCCTCGAATTCCCCTACACTGGGCATGGAGCCTTCACAGGACCAAGGGCCTCTCCCTCCAGGTGTACTCCTTGGTTGGTGATTTAATTCCTGGGAGCTTTGGGGGATCTGGTTGGTTGATATTGTTGTTCTTCCTATGAGGTTGCAAACCCCTTTAGCTCCTTCAGTCCTTTCTCTAACTCCTCCATTGGGGATCCCGTGCTCAGTCCAATGGTTGGCTGGGAGCGTCTGCCTCTGTATTTGTTAAGCTCTGGCAGAGCCTTCAGGAGATTGCTATAACAGGCTCCTGTCAGCATGCACTTGTTGGCATCCACAATAATGTCTGGGTTTGGTGTTTGTACATGAGATGGCTCCCCAGGTGGGGCAGTCTCTGAATGGCCTTTCCTTCAGTCTCTGCTCCACACCTTGTCTCTGTATTTGCTCCCATGAGTATTTTGTTTCCCTTTCTAAGAAGGACCGAAACACCCACACTTTGGTCTTCCTTCTTCTGGAGCTTCATGTGCTGTATGAATTGTATCTTGGACATCTGGAGCTTTTGGGCTAATATCACTTATCAGTGGGTACATACCATGTGTGTTCTTTTGTGATTGGGTTGCTTCACTCAGGATGATTTTTTTCTAGTTCCATCCATTTGCCTAAGAATTTCATGAAGTCATTGTTTTTTAATAGCTGAGTAGTACTCCATTGGGTATATGTACCACATTTCTGTATCCATTCCTCTGTTGAAGGACATCTGGAATCTTTACAGCTTCTGGCTATTATACATAAAGCTGCTCTGAACACAATGGAGCATATGTCCTTATTATATGTTAGAGAATCTTTTGGGTATATGCCCAGGAGTGGTATAGCTGGATCTTCAGGTAACACTATGTCTGATTTTTTGAGGAACCACCAGACTGATTTCCTGAGTGGTTGTACCAGCTTGCAATTCCACTAGCAATGGAAGAGTGTTCTTCTTTCTCCACATCCTCACCAGCATTTGCTCTCACCTGAGTTTTTGATCTTAGCCATTCTGACTGATGTGAGGTAAGAATATCTCTTATTGTGAAGAATGCCATTTTTTCTCTCTCTTACAATACTCATTTATAGTTATCCAAAAACCAGCAGTGGGAACATGGTTAGGTTTGTAAAGTGTCTTTCATAGATCCATGAAAGCATTATTAAAAAATAGGGGGCACTGTTTGGAGTAGAGCCCTAAGTATGGTGACATGGTGATCTGAAGCTCATTGACTAGCCAAGCTAACTGAACCTATGGGGTTCACGTTGAGTGACAGATCCTGTCTCCAAATTAAATATAGAAAATGAGTGCAGAAGACATCTGTTGTTTGTTTGCTACCTGCAAATACATATGTACACATGTGCGTGTGCACTCACATTGGCCAGTACAGACATTACACATAGAACGCATCCCATACATACAATATAGTAACTGGTGACATAACGTATTCATTATTTAAATACCCACTTCACTTTATAAGTATGGAATCCATTTTCTGTCATGGACACAAACATTTTAACTAGTTGACTTTTTAAAAATGATATGAAGTCAAGCATGGTGGCTTACAAGGCTCACATTTAGTGCTGACTTGGGAGGAAGAGACAGATCTGTCTCAGTTCAAGTCCAGCATAGTCTATGTAATGATCTAGGTCATTCAGGGTTACAGAGTGAAACTCTATCTCATACACATGTAAAGTAATCTTGACTTTCTGCCTTTGAACTATTATCAGAACACCTTAGCCTATTTCTTTGTCCTTTTAACACTCATTTCTTTTGGTCAAACATTATGGCTCACAGTTACAATAAGAATACAGTTAACAGGCTAATAATGAGTTTACTAATTAATAGTTTCCAAAGATCGATATAAGTATTCTCTTAATATTGTTTAAACACCCTTCCCAAGGGTTTGCCTAGAAAGGATTTATAGACCTGTGTTCTAGTGTTTCTGAACAAAAGTTGTTTCTAGTGATGGTGCAGGTTCAATAAGTTATTGACAGAATCCTAAGTAGGTGTTTTTTTTTTTTTTGAAAATTGCTAATAGAGTTTACTGATGGAGGCAGACACATACAAGTTACTATCTGATTAGATGACTTAAGAATTTCCAACAGAATTCCTGCTTCTTGGACAAGTTGTGAGATTTCTGCTATAAGCCTAAATAATGGACTGATGTTTACCTCCTTTTTCTGAAGTGTGAAAGTGTTACCCTCTGTGACCAAACAGACGTGATTTATAGACGTGATTCTCTTGAAATATTCATGTAGATCACATATATCTGAATGTGTCTTTAAAAACAGTGAGACAAGGAGGCTTGCCCAGAGTGGAGAGAGTATGCTTCTCTTCTCGAAACAGAATGGGGTGATGCATTCAGGAGCAAATATGGGCAGAACCCTGAAGCACTGGGGTCCTTGGATTGCTATTACACATAGTGGACCATCTCTAGACTTATGTACCATTACATCCATGGAGTTTAGAGCTACTGCATCTGTGGAGATTTGTTTCAGTGGGTATAGGAAGATAGTCCAATGTCCTTTCAGAGATGCTACTGTGGGAGAGGGGGTGGAGGTATTGTAGCGACCAAAGGTAGAGAAGACAGTAGCAACAGTGTTTTCTGACTGGAAATTATAGTGGCTGCCACTGTCTGCACATTACCATTACCTGCATGGGAATAAGCCATACAAAGTTCAAGTAGAGATTGAAGAGAGAATTAAGGTTTCACTCTAGCTGAGGAGCTATTGGGGACTGATAGGTGTTGGGGAGGGGAAGATAGATTTTCTCCAGGATGCAGTTCCTCAGGAGTTACCCATGCTCCATCAGATGGCTTTACACCAGTGCACATACAGACAGTGCTAAATGACTGAATAGATTTAAAGATACCATTAACTTGGGAGGAGAATGTGGTGGTAGAGGGAAGGAATTGAGATAGAGAAAATTGGGCATAGATTTGACTAAAGCACATTAAGCGCATGTATAAAATTTATAAACAAAGAATAATTATATTGCTATAAAATAAACCTTTATTTATTTATTTATTTATTTTACACTCCAGATTTTATTCCCCTCTGGCCCACCCTTCGAGTATTCCACATCCCATACCTCCTCCCTACCTCTCTGTCTTCATGAGGAAGCCCCCACCAACCTCCCCAAAATAAACTTTTATTAAACAAACAAAAACAGACAGTCCAGCACTCTGTTAATGGCTTGTTCTCTATGGCTTTACACACATTACACTCCATCTCTGATTAATAGTTACAGGTGCATGTCACATTTGTTTGTAACTTTATGCTAAAATGTATATATTGGTTAATTATTTTCTTCATGTAATGGACTCAGATTTCTTTAACATTTCTTTCTGTCATAATTACACAAAGCCACATTGCTCTGTCTGCCAGCAATGTAATCAAATCACCTGTGTTAAAGCATAAATTTACCTTCCAACAGACTTTGTACTTTTAGGAGGTAAAATGATGTTACTAATATATTCATAACTAAGATACGTGGTCACATAGCAACAAAGCCTCATCTGCTTGCAGAGAAAGTATTACAAATGTCCCTGTTTAGAAACCTGACATATCATTATCCAAGTTTTATCCATTTGATTGACTAAATTCTGTGACACTGTCTCATCGGTACACAAGAAGGATTATGTGAGGAACCCTGCCCATTCCATTCAGCATCAGCCGAGTCCTTTGGAAGCCAATAACTCGGAGAGAAATCAGCTGGCTGTAGAAAGAGAGAGAGGATTCTTATATAACCTAAGTAACTGGGTCATACATTTTCAGCGTGGTTGCAGGTGGGGGGCTCTTTGTTACCTGCATTTCAGAGATAAATAAGCTAGGCATGTGTAGGGGAAGTAGCTGTCCTAGATCTCTGAGGAGTCAGGAGCAACACCTGCATCTGAACCTGGCTGCGGCTTCTGTAGCCATCATTGCCTTCCGTTGCTCCTGTCAGTTGCCTTGATGTAGAAGATGAAAGTGGGACAAACGTTATGAGAAAGACTGAAAAGCATGAGCTTGCTGAATGGCTGCACGGGGCTCAGTCAAGTTGAACGGTGATGCAGACTTCCTTATAGGAAGAAAGTGCTTCAGGGACAGAAAGGCCCAGACTTAGTGAACAGAGAGGTCATCTGGGACAAAGAAAAGAGTGCCCAGCCTCCTCAACACAGTAAACCTATGGGGTCCTCTGGGGAGGGGGAGAAAGAGAGAGAGAGAGAGAGAGAGAGAGAGAGAGAGAGAGAGAGAGAGAGAGAGAGAGAGAGAGAGAGAGAGAGTTAGGAAGGAGGAGAGGGGGAGGGGAAAGGGAGAGGGAGAGGGAGGGAAAGAAGGCTGGGAGAGAAGTCTAGAAACAGAAATGTCTGTTTCCAATACTGCAGGCCACGGGGCTGCGGTAATTAGAATAATTGTCAGATCCGATATTCTAAAGCCTTGGTATTTGCTAGGCACTTACTTGAAAATAAAATGAGAACTTTTTGATTTTGTTATCTTGAGATGGAGGTACTCTATTATGCATCCCTGCCTGTCCAAGAACTCTGTGTAGACTAGACTGGTCTTGAACTCAGAAAGTTATGTCTGCCTTTCAAGTATTAGGAACAAAAGCATGTACCACCATGCCTGGCTTAGCATTTTTGTAGTGGGATCTTACTTAATTTTATCACATTTGTAATAGAGAACTAGCAACGTGTCACTTTTACTAGATAGGTGGACTAATGAACTTCTAGGATTCTCCTGTTGCCATCTTCCTGTAGCTCTGCAGGGTAACAGGAAGACTCCATTAAATATGGCTTTTACATAAATGCTTGGAATCCTTTACTCTGGTCCCTATGCTTGTTTTGTCATCAACTGACCCACTGAGGCATCTCTCCAAACCTAGAACTTAATCTGCAAAACAGGACAAATTGGTGGCCCTGTACTAAGAAAAGCCTGTTTAAACAAACTTAAATGCATACTGTGGCAAAATATGAGTAAATTCAAATATATTTTGTTCTAAAGCAGAACTTTCAAGGAGCATAATCATCTGCAATTACCTTCAGACCTGAGGGCTTCCTGAACCCTGTACTTCCATCTCAGTAGTGACTTAAGAACAGAAGAACAGGATTATCCTTGACTTCGGGACAGATTCTTTGGGGGTATCTGTTCATGATCCTTAAATGATATCTATGATTTCACTCCTGTCAGAATCTAAAGGAAATTACAAATAGTAAATGAAGTTAGGTTGTGTTTATGCTATGGTCATTGTGCAACACCTCCTCTTTCTCGTGCCTCTTTTATAAGTGAAGATTTCATTTTAAATTGAGTCCTGGAGATTAAGAAGAACCAATATGGAACTTCAGCAAGGAGACAACCTAAATGAACAGTGCTCTCTGGGACCATGGAATTTATCACTTTCTACATGACAGCTGAATTTTCTTGCTCAGAAATTATCAAACCTAAATTATAAAGAACTCTTTCACAGAGACATCTATCAAGCTCATTTGTAGGCCTGAAAGGCTTTTGGACATAAATACTCAAGATAAGAACCTTCTCAAAAATACAGACCTTAAGTGAGGTACAGGAACTTTTGGATAGCTTATAGTTTTGCAAATGTTGTGGTTATAATATCTGTACAAAGCTGATGCTGAAATGACATTCAGTCAGTGTCGAATATATTCAGTCACTTGGCTTCCTGGGGGCTTATTATTCAGCAAAGCTCCATACATAGTGAACTTGATTTAACCTCAGTGCCCACAACTCAACATTTACGGATGACTGTTTGTTACTCTTATTTGTAAGGATGACCCAAGCATCTTTATGATTCAGAGATCATTATAGGGCAAAATGATTCAGCTATAACTCCATTTCTCTGAGTCTAACCTCATCATCATCATCCATATTTCCAAGTAAATATTGATGACATACACAGAGAGGAAAGGTCTAAAAGGGAGATACAAGGAAGAAGTGAACAAGACAAGGTAGATAGTGATGAATAATCATGACAGAGAAACATTTTATATTCCAAGCACTTCTAGGTAAAGTGAAAAAATTTACCTGTCTGAATGAAGACTGCTTTGCTGAGATGTGACTAATTTTCTCTGGCTTTCGGTATATTATACCTGACTCAACAACTTCATAACAGTGATAAGCTAATAACTGTAGGTAGAATGCTTGAAAGTTTTTATTTTGGAAACTTATTTTTTTTCTATTTACCTGTGATTTATAAGTCACATTAAAATGTGTTTTATAAATAAAACTTTGTCATGCTTGAAAGAGTGGAAGGCAGGTTAGAAAATGAATTGAGACTGAAGTGGTAACTAGCCTACTTAAGTATTTGGTAACAGTGGATTGTTATATTAGTTACTTAGTAAGATTCTGGAATAACACATATGACAAATGTAACTTAATTAAGTTCATTCTGTCTCAGTCCTTCATTGTGGTGAAAGCATGGAGGTAAGAACTTGAGGCAGCTGGTCACATTGTATCCAAAGTAGAGAGAAAGAGAGAGAGAGAGAGAGAGAGAGAGAGAGAGAGAGAGAGAGAGAGAGAGAGAGAGAGAGAGAGAGAGAGAGAGAGAGAGGCAGAGAGAGAGAGAGAGGCAGAGAGAGAGATCAATGCTTAGACAGTTTTCTCTCTTTTATGTACTCCCATCCCAGACTCTAGGCAAAGGAATGGTGCCACCCACATTTATGTGCCTTGTCAGTTAATCTACTCACACATGTGCATCAGGCTTCCTTATGTGTTCATTCCTAATCTGATCAACTTGATAACCAAGGTTAACCAGCACAGCCGGTAAATGAGTATTTACTTCTATGTCAAGGATGATATTGGGCTGGTAAATGCAATTTACTTATGTATCAAACTGTGACAATAATATCTCTCCTCCTCGGAGTTCTTCTAGGGATGACTCATGGAGACAGTGTAAAGATAATGCCCATACCTCTTTTGGGAAAGTTCACCCAACAGGCATTGGTAACTTTTACAAAATCTTACAGTCCGTGATGTTTATAGACAAGTTAGGTAATTAAATTAACTCATTCATTACCATGTTTTTAAATATTAACAAGTCTACTTTTTTTTGACCTTGAGAATGGAAAACTTAGACTTTAGAAACACTATACAGAATAGTACTTTGCAGAGGTGTAACTGTGATTTCGTGAAAACCAAGACAATCACTCTTCAAGGCCATTGCTAGAAGCTGGTGGCAATGAAAGGAAATGCTTGAAACCCTGAAAAGAGGCACTGTTTTCTGTTTTCTA